>NC_056481.1:17408922-17708922 GCF_008729295.1 Plectropomus leopardus | reverse complement strand
TTTCCCCCTATTTTTCTATTTATGTTTTCTATTAGGCTTCTATATATCTATATTTAGGATGTTTCTCTATTTTTTAATCAATTTTGAGTTTTAGGGGTGTTTGATTCTTTTTTAAATAACTTTGAGTTTCGGGTGTGTGTTTTTTACTATTTATAAAATATTTTTTCGTTTTTTTCTGGATGGGATGTTTTATATTTTTCTCATTGGGTACTTTTATTTAAAATAATTTAAGTACATTTTCCTGAGTATACTTACTTTTCCTTAAGTGCCATTTTTAATGCAGGACTTTTACTTATGACAGAGTATTTTTACAGTGTGGCATTAATACTTCTATCATTATATCAGTACTTCATGTGTTTTGTTGGAGTTGTAATAGGTTGTAGTGCTTAAAAAACATATTATGATACATTTGCCTATCTTCACCAAGCTAAAACTTATGAGCCGAGTTCATCCAAACTAGGAACTCTAGAAACTGTTGCCAGTTGCCAGGTCACATGGGGGCAGCAGCCTCACTGTTGATGAGTCACATGTGTTACAGCGGAATACCCTCGAAGAGCGCAGTCCTTATCAATGTGGCTGATCGGTTGTAAAGTGTATGTGTGCATCCAGCAGACTGACGCTGCATTTTTACAATGCGATGTATCTTCTAACTTCATTGATCGCCGATTTGAAAATCCTCCATCTGACCTCCGGAATCCTTATGCTCCTGTGGTATGTGCGCCTTACCTCCCCAAAAAGTCAGGTACGGCGGGATAAATGTTTCAAGATCCGGTTACCTCCCTACAGGGAGCGACTTTCCATTCCCAAAATTATTTTAGGAGGACACAAGCTTGTCAGCCGTCGTGCGTCATGGTAAGGCTGTGCGTTTCAACCCGTGTGATACGTGACAGACTTCAATACGTTCATGGACTACAGAGCCAGCCAGGCGCGTAAATGCGCATGGCTGCTATAGGCCTCCTCTATAGCAGTGCATTCCCTCAGTGCGCACACTACAACACAGGAGGGCAGCAAAGGTTCGACTTTATTATGGACACTTAGGTTTAGTTTTTCTAAATACACCAAGTAACTAGTCAGCATTTCATTGTTTGATATCAAATATGAAACAAGACAAAAAGATATAATAATTTACCTACAGTTTTCCATAGAAATGTGTTTTTAATCAGATGACTGTACCTTTATTTAGTGTTACTAAGGCTTTCAATAATAAATCTACCTTGTACCTTGTAAATATTAGATTGTTTCTTCACAGTTTCTGTTTTGTCAAGTTTATGACAGCAGACTTGATTTTTGCTCATCAGTCGTCAGTAAATTCGGGCAAAATAAATGATCCTGAGCCAATGTCTCTCATTGAGTCAACAGTATGATCATACATTAAATTTAGATAAAAGAAGTAGACTTAAGGGAACTATTGCATCCAATTTGTTTGGTTTTGTAAGGTCTACTACTTAAATTACTAAAATTAGAAAGACACTCCAGCTGCAGGGCCAGCCTTAGACTTTCGGGGGCCCAAAGAAGAATTTGGTTTGGGGTCCCCCCTCCTTGTAAAGTGTTCGCATGGAACCAAACCCACTTGTGTATTGTAAATATTAGTTAAGGCCAAATAAGCACGCAATGACTAAAGTGAGACCTATTAGCAGCAACATTATCAAAAAGAAACCACAGTAAACACAGTATATTAACCCTTACCCTTTGGCTGTTTTTTATTCTTTAAATCCTGGGAGCACTTTTTTCATAGTGAGCAGTAAATTACTTACCTGACCTACCTAAATTGTCCATTTCATCTCTCTGAGCTTATTGTTTTTTTTCCATATTCATTGGCAAAAATGGCACAAAATGTTGTCCAAATTTATCTAGGGATTCTATTTTTATTTTGTTATGTTTGGGCCCATAACCAGCTGCTTATATTACATAATAGTTAGGGCCTGATGTGCACAGCTACATTCTGCTTCCACCGTCTTTTCTCCCATAAAAAGGCATATTAAAGGTGAAACAAAAGCAGTTATTTTAAAACTGTTTAATATTGCTTAAATTCAAACATATCAAGTCAGAAAGAAAAACCAGCTCTGACAAAGGCCCGCCCAACAGGTTCAATTCATAAATGTACAGCTAAAACAAGAACCTCATTTTCACTTATTTTAGTAATATATATATATATATATCTATCAATGAGGGAAAACAACAGCTTTGCAAGGAGCTGTAAACCCACAGCAGTGACTCAGCATTATGGAAAGCCTTTAAGGCTCAGCATCGAGTGCGTCTAAGGTTCAATCAGTGTGCATTAGGGCTGCAACAAATGATTATTTGTATTTTTGATTAATTTGCCACTTATTTTCAAAATTAATCGATTCATTACTTAGTCCAAAAAAGAGTAAAAAATGGTCATAACAATTTCTCAGAACCCAAAAAGATGTCTTCAAACTGTTTCTTTAGTTCAACAAAAACCTCAAAACCCAAAGACTGTTTATGTACTATCGTAAATGACAATAAAAAGCAGCAAATTCAAACATCTTAGAATCTGAAACCTGCAAATGTTTGGCATTTTTGCTTGAAAATTGACTAAAAGAATTAATCAATAATTACAATAATTGGCCATTAATTTCTTTTGACCCACTAATCAATTAATGGTTGCAGCTCTATTGAAATAGCATCACAAGTTACAGCATGTAGTGATTATCAACAACAGTACCACTGACTAGAAAACTGCCTGACTACTTTCATTAAGAGAATACGTTAAATAAAAAAATGTAACCACACAGTGTGGACCTTAAGGTTGGTGGGGTTTCTGTTGTATTTCAAGTTTGATTGTACATCTGTCTGCTGAGGATAGTGTACCAATAGAAAAGCCCTGTCATTGTGCAGCCATTCCTTTCAGGCTACTATCATTTTACACAGGCACAACCACCTGCAGTGGTTGGCATGCATCTGTTACTTTTTAAGGCCAATGCGACATAAAGTTGCATAGATTCATAAAATAATCCAGCCTCTGCAATTTAAAAAAAAAAGCATTGCATCGATGCATGAAAGTGCTAGGAACAGTACAGCAGATCCTCTGATGGATCTATCAGCAGGAGAAGAGCAGAAATGTGTGATTGTCAGGCAACAGGAGCTCTTTGGACACTTCACAATATCAAACTCATGTCTGAAAACAGGTAATACCCGGTTGAAATTTATGGAAGAGCCCTGTCAAATCAAGTCAACCAAAGTCTCAAAACACAAAGGAATATTTTTGGTTGTCAGCAGTTTGTAAGTCATAGCTAATATAGACACATTTTTTAGTCGCCAAACAGCCAGTTGTGACGAAATGGTTCGAACACTGAGGATATACTCTACATTTTACACTTGGTCCTTTCACCATTCACTGAAGCGGAGACGGTTGAAGGCCTCTTTGATGTCATCGTTGGTCTCTGTGCTTCCGCCGCTGCCAATACGGAGCACTTTACTGTCAGGGACGCCTTGCTTCAGCTTCTGCTTTCTGAGGACCACAGTGCCTTCGGCTCCCTCTGTCTCAGGACCTGTCAGCAGGATGTAGGCGGCGTGGCGTCCACGCTCCAACAGCGTGGCTGAGGTAAAAACAAAGAGACAATCACACAGAGAGCTGACACGCGTTTCCCCATACCCGCAACAATTGATTCACCTGTTGTGGTAAATAACCCTGGGCGGTATGTAATGTTTCATACCTTCCTGAAATTTCACCGGGGGAATACTGTGGGCTCTAATAGCCCCCCAACGACGGGTGTGCTACTAACTTTCAGCTTTTCAGATAAATAAATACAAAATAGAAACCCACAAAACGTTAATTAAAGTAATATTCTCACACCTATTTTCTTCATTATAGAGAAATACAACTGCACACCTTTTAATTCAAGTATCAGAAACAAAATAAAACTCAATCAAACTGTCTTGGTTAGTCTTGCTAGTAATCTAGTTAGTAAATCCACTTCTAACAATCACAAGCTACGGTTTGGTTGAAATAAATCCTTAATTCACCGAGTTAGATGTAAAAAACAAGCTGTTATTCCCCATGGTGTCTCTTTGCCTTTGCTGGCCGTCTGCTGTTTACAGTCCTGTAACTTATCCCTCCACCTCTAGGTGTCTGGGTGTCTTTCAGCTCAGCTGCTTGTTCCCCCAGTAGGGACCAAACTGAGCTCTGGTGGTGTGTGCTGTGCACTACATACGATGAGTTTAATAGAAAGAGGAACACCTGTATTTATAACGGTATTGAAAAACATACCCTGGGGGATTTCTAAATACCCTGGTGTACTGTAATACCGCCAAAGCCTGGTGTTAAAGTTCACTGATGAAATGATTTAGAGAAAAAAGCACCTTTAAATGCTATGATGTGGTCCGTGAAACTGGTTGACTCAAGGAGGACTTTGGAGTAGAGAGGATTGAGCAAGTAAGAATGTTGGTCACTCCCTAATGGCTCCTGGAAGGAAAAATTTGAGTCTGATTAGCATTTTGAAAGAGATCTGTTGAGATGCATATTTAAATAAAAAGGCAGTTTACTTACAGATGAGTTGCTGTCTGAGGGCATCATGCCCCAAAACACAAAGACCGAGAAGGAGTTTGCGGTGTGTATTGATGCGGGTATTGGGGAGTTGGGACTTTTCAAAAGGTTGACTTCCCACAGCACACCACCAGACTTCCCATCAAGAATGATTACCTACGCACCGGACAGGCAGTGAATTACAGTGAATTTATCATTCAAAATCGATCGCATGAGAGAAGCTGGTCTCAGAAAAGGAAATGTATCACATTGTTCTTACCCTCTTTGTGTTGTTGCCAATATCCTCCTCGATGACAACATCAAGTAAACCGTCTTTGTTAAAGTGCCCAAAGGAGGGCTCACTGAATGAAGGTGAACACAGAGGAGACAACTTATTTGACTCAGTCGGGTTATAAATATAGTAAATAGTTTACTTTGCTCTCCCAAGTAAAAGATAACCAAAATGCATCCACAGGTGTTTAATAGGGTTGTTGATAAATACAGAAGACTTAGTAATTACTCATATGTGGCTTTAGGAGTGAGTGAGTGGCATCATAATAGAATTTGATTCCCTGTCAAAACATTATTTTGCAATAGGGTGACACCAACTGCTAAAGCTATAATTAATTTGTATGTGCAGTATATATATACAAGCATGATAGGTCACCTGAGGACTGAGCTGGTATTGAATCTCCACACTAGCTGCAAATGTTTTCCATCAACTAATGCCACGTCCTTCGCAGTCACAACCAGCAGGTTGGGTGGATCATCTGTTTCTCCTGTTCGTAGCACTCGTCTCACTGAATCAGATCTACAAAGTAGAGATAAATATTAGCAAAAAGTCTCTGGCTGAAACCAGAATGTTGAAACGCTGTTTAAGGAATGCTTCATCCCCCAAATGACCATTATCAATCGGATATAATGACTGAATGGTAAATGAAACTTTATCTATGCACTCTTTGAAGACTTCAGACTTCATTTACAAAAACAGTAGTTTTACCTCACTGAACATGGCAGCTTCTGGTCTACCACTGCCACAATCAGTCAGTTTGTGTTATTGTGTGACTTTGGTGTTTTAAAGGGTTAGCTCAGATTCACCAAAGTCACAAAACAACACAACAGACTACCAATCATGAAAGCAGTAAACCAGCAGCTCCTGTGTTCCCTGAGATAAAATTAACATTTTTTGTCTGTTTTTTTTTTATAATCTGGCTGTCTGTTTGGAAAGCTCTAAGCATACAGCTGGATAAATGACACTTGGATTATACTGCATGAGTTGTGTGAGACTTTGTGAAAGATGTTTTGATGCAGTTTTGCTGTTGTTAGAAGAAAACTCCCCACGACTTTAATTCACGAGGAATTTTCTCCTCTTTTGGATTCTTTGTTCGTTGTGAAGGCATGCAAGAAAAATGTGTTCTTCATGAATTCCACATAACGCAGGGTGAGGAGCTGATGCACAGACGGTCATTTCGGGGGTGAAGTATTCCTTTAAGGTTGCTTCTTACTCAAAGATGGGTACGAGGCCGGATGCTGCACTGGCATTCTTCTCCCAGTGTTTATCCTTCTTGAGCCCGGCCTCCATCCCTGCTTTAGCCTGGGCAGCAATCCTCCACAGCGCCAGTCCGTACAAGCCGGTGTCTGTGAATGAGCACAAGATTACTCACTACTGCCTCAAGTGTGTCGTACATCCAAGTTTATACATCTACAGCACATCTGCACAACAGCTGTATCACAACAAGAAGTCAAGTTTGTAAGAGTAGTGCTTAGAAGGAGTATTCTTTATAAAATTAAGATGAAAATGAGGTGTTGAAACACATCATCCAACACACTAAGAAAAACAAAAATGAATGTATGACAAAGACCTCTTTGTACCTAATACTAAGCTACACCACAAGACTATCATTCTCCTACTTTTAGGCACTCAATTCCTGACAAAAACAGAACATACCCCGAGGATAGTTTTAATTCAAATCCCATTCGTTTCCAGATCCGTAATAAGGCTTTTAAATCTCTTTATAGCTTTGGAATAGTTTCTCTTCTACAGAGGAGCTGACCTGCAAATCTAATTTCTGACTCTTTGTTACAGATACAGTTTGCACTCCTCCATTAGGAGAGACTTGACTGGTCTGACTGCAGATAAACAGCAACATGTTGTGACTGTGGAAGCAGATTGAAGATACAAACCTTTTTGAAGTAATACGTAGTGAGAACCTTCTGTAGTGCGATGGAGAAGATGACTGGTTGTCTCTGTGGAGTCAAGAACCACCGTCGAACCAATCTCAAGACCCGTCTTCCCTGAGAGGAATACTAGATGAGTCTGCAGATATGAAGGGAGATATGACTGTTAAATCTGGTGAAATTTGTTTTGCTGTAACCAGGTTTCCTACAGCTTAAGGCAAATTAAATTTAAGATTTTTTAAGACTTTTAATATCACTCTGGATAAAAATTAAGACCAATTTTACAGTAACGAAGCCTTGGAAAAACAAAACAAAAAACTTAAACCTACATTTTTACATAGGGTAAGGACAACTTTGCCCAAACATTTATTGTAACATAAAACATTATATTTTTGGTCCAGTGAAAAAGTTAGATCTGATTAAAATTGGACAAATACCTGGCATTTATTGGTGAGTTTACTACCAATTTTGTGTGTCTCACTCTGTATCTATGTCTGTATGTTTTTTAAAGCAGAAGCGGCTGTGCAATTATTTTGAGATTTCACAATGCAACGTCGGACAAAAAATACTTTCTTAAAATCCTACTACTACATCTTTACATGTTTAAGACATCTGAAAGACTGATTTAAGACATTTTAATACCAATTAAGGTCTTATTTTTAGACAAATTGTAAAACTCTTTATGGATCCATGGGTACCATGTGTAACTGTAAGATAAGCAAAGAAATAAATATTGCAGTAATAACTGACATCTCTGATGCTCACCTGTGTGTTGTCAGATGCCACCAGAGCCACGTCTTCGACCTTGTCCCCATCCAGATCTGGAACACTAAGAACGGGCAAAGTGCTGCGGAGACCGGTAGGCTGAGGCTGCTGCCACATGATATTACCTGCATGCACACGTACACACACACACACACACACACACACACACACACACAAATATCAGGCACAGGGCACTCAATCCGATTTGAGTTTATCTGATTTCATAACAAAAAACTACAACTTTCCTTGAGCATTTCAAGATTGACTCAGGTAAAATTTATTAAAATTAGTTTGGCAAAATAGTCTTGACTAAAGGCCCATACTCAGTTTTTATCAATAAAATCGAATTAATTCCCATTCCTAAGGACAAATAACACCAGAGAAATGTAGAAGGTGGTATAATCACATAAAAATTCTCACAAAGAAATGGACTTTAACATTTTTATGTCCATCTAAAGAATAATTAAAATATCAGAGAGTTTCAAAAAAACTCAGGTGTTCTGTTGTTTAAATGTGTTCAAATAGAAATTACTTTTAGTGTAGAAAATTGCTGAAAAGATTTGTAAAAGCTGTATAATTAGCGACACATAATGTAAATGTGATGGCTTTTATAGTATCAGTGATACAGAGACAGATTAATGAGTCACTAACCAGTGTGTTTGTCAATAGCTGTGAGTTGGTCAGAGTGGGACAGCAGACAGCCCCAGTTTCTGCCTGTTTCTTCATCCAGGCCACACTGAGCCCAGTGGAACTCAGGAGCCAGTGGACGCTCCCACAGGGTCTCTCCATCTGTCCCATCCACTGCTAACAAAAACACACATGGCGAGGGCAGACCTGGAAAACACACAAAGAGCGTCTCAATTTCACAAAACAAGGCACCATATGGACAGCAATCCAGCTCTAGCTTCCTTGTGATTAATGAATCAATAAAAACTGAATTCCATATTTACCTGCATTAACACACGTATTGTTCTGACTGCCTTCTGTGTCCTTGACGACAAACAGGACATCATTCACCTTGTCTTTGCTTGTATCTTCAACAGCTAAGAAGTCGTAGGTTGCTGTGGCCGAAGAGGAGAAAATAGCAATAAGTCCCACAAACAATAAAGCACTACCGAGCAGTGAAAAGCCCACAGCTGCACACACCTGCTTGAGAGAAAGTCCTGTTCCAGGTAATGCGATACTGTGGTCTCACAGGGCAGGGGATGATGAAGGAGAAGGCAAACACTATGGTGAGGCACAGGAACAAGGAGAAGAAGAAGACTGCGGTTCGCCAATGGGTCAGTTTGGAAAGACCCAAGACTTCTTTACAACTCTTTTTCTTCAGCTCTGTTGCTGTTCCTGTCTCAGCGCCGTCCTCGCCCCTCTTCAAAGGGTCGCCCTCGGTGGCACTGCCTGTGGTCTCCATTGTCACCTCAATGCATTACCGGTCCACAGATCTACTCGACAGGAAAAGTGCTCACAGTAAAACCTTACTGCAATATAATGCAGGTCTTACATAAACACTTAAACTGCAAAACCCTGTTTAATGGCTATGTATACTCCTATTGTGGTATAGAATTTGCTGCTGTATCTGTTCCAGTGTGGAGAAAACTACAAACCTGCATGTGTCAAAATAACCTGCAGTAACAACAGATAAAACTTGCTGGCAATCACAGATATACTACATGAAAAAATACTGAAAGCAGCAGTGTCTGTCCGTCCAGCTATTTCTGCTGCATCAACCTTTGTAGATCTGAGCCTATTCAAACGTGCCAGCACTGACTCCAGAGATTTCTCAGCACAAAAACAACAAACCCATAATGAACAATCATCATCACCCAGGCTAGCAGGCCGAAGTTAGCTTCCGATTCGTAGCTCTCAATGCAGCTGTTGAGTGAAGAGTTAAGGGAAACGTTTTATGCAAAGTTTGCCGACCAGTTCTCGGCTTTTTGCACCCCCTGCTGTGTTGAAAGCATGTCGGGCGTTTTAAGCAAAGCCTCTGCGTTTTCTGAAACCCACTTTCATATTTGTGAAACCTTTATTCTATATGTCATTATGCAAAAAAATGGGAGTTTTCACTGCGTTTTTCACATGAAGGCCACCTTGAACTTTTTCCAGAGAGGCTAAAAATAATTTGAAACACAATTTCAGATTTGTGAAACCGATATTCCATTTGTGAAAATGCAACAAAAAAGGGGGGAATTTCACTGCATTTCCCCATGTAAACAACATTGGACCAGGTTCATATCAGAAAACACTTTAGTTACATGGCTCAAATCTGAGCAGATCATCCCAGAGAGGCTAAAACTGTTTTAAAGTTGTTAAACTTTTATTTTATTTATGAAGATGCAAAAAAGGGAGGTTTCACTGCATTTCCCCATGGGGTAAATACAATGAAATCTCCTTTTTTTGCATTTTAACAGACACAAGGGTTTCACATATATGAAATTGCGTTTTAAATAATCTTTAGCCTCTCTGGAATAATCTAGTTCAGATTCGACCCGCCTAAGTAAATTGTTTTTTTAAGAGAGACCTGGTCCAATGTGGTCTTTAAGTAAAAATGCAGTGAAATCTACCTTTTTGCATTTTCACAAATAGAATAAAGGTTTCCCAAATTTGAAAGCGGGTTTTAGACAACCTTGAGACTTAACTTAAAACGTCTGCCATGATTTCACCACAGTAAGAGGTGCAAAAAGCCTAAAATCGGTCGTTAAACATGTAAATTACGTTTCCCTTAACGCTTCTTACTTGCTGAATCAGAAGCAATGAATCGTGAACTAACTTCAGCGTCTGGCACTCTGTTATATATCCTATAGCCTAAGGCTTATACTCTTAGATTAATGTATGCCAGTCAGCAGACTCATTTGATGACAAAACAGTGTCAAAATCAGCGAATTTACCGTACGGTATTAGCTAAGCAGCCCGAAATGAACACTATCTCCGAGTAACGTTAGCTCGGTGTCAGATAGCTATTATTGTTAGCCAGCTTTGGTTTGTAAAGTTACGGTAAACCAGTCTGGTTAGTTTGCTAACTTGTTGAACAAAGGCTAGGCCCCACAGAGGCAGGCATACGGACTCACATTATAACGAGAGTCCAGACACTTGGCGTTCAATTAAGAATTTAAACTGACTCATAAAAAGTTGTTCTTACTTTCCTCTTCACCGTCGCCTGATGTGGTCACTGTAGCGGCTAACTACAGGTAGTAAAAGGCCTGACACACCGACGACCTGCCTGTCAACCTCAGCTGCGTAAACATCTCACAGTCAAGCCCACTGAGACTCGAGGTATTACTGCCCTGAGCTTGTCTGTCAGGTAGACCCTTTTCTATGCCTATGTCGAAGATTCACGGACCAAATGATGTCAACACCCCAGCTACCAAACCAAGTTGAACATTAAAAAAAATTGCATAAAAATAACCAGCGGTGGAACTAGTGTAACTAATGGGGGAGAAAAAAAAATTGATGGGTGAAAAAAAAAATCGCAAAATTATTGCGAGATCTCGCAATAATTTTGCGAGATCTCGCAAAAGTTCGTCCTTATTTTTTTTTACCCATCAATTTTTTTTTCTTCCCATGTCCCTTAAGGGGCTCCGTAGTAACTAAGTACATTTATTGAATCGATGTGCGTAAGTACAAATTTAATGTACTTGCACTTTACTTAAATATTTTCTTTTCGTGTCATTTTATACTTTTACTGTACTATATTTCGGAGGTAAATATTTTACTTTTTACTTCACTACATGTATCTGAATTCTTTAGTTCGTTTAAAAAATAAGGTTTTTGCAGAAACATTACAAGAGGTTCTTATGAAATATAATAACCAAATAGTTTTGTTCTTTTTTTTCACAAATACAGCCACAACGATTAGTTGGTAAATCAGTCAGTCAGCGGAAATTAACTGGCAACCATTTTGATATAGATAGATATAGATATGTCTTTTTCAGTTTTTTATATAAAATTTTGAGTTTGCGTTTTGGGAGATTTTTTTTTTTTTTTTTGCCCCATTCATAGACTGTAGTCTATGGTCCCATTCTAAAAATGATTTCGAGGGGTTTTGTGTATTATTATTATTATTATTTTCTTCTTGTTGTTGGTGTTATTATTATCAGTACTTTAGTTGTTGTTGTTTTTTTTTTTTTTTTATTTTCTGCATTGGAAACTTTTACTTTTAATACTTTAAGTACTTTTCCTTAGTGTACATACTTACTTTTACTTAAATTACATTGTCAATGTCGGACTTTTATTTGTGATAGAGTGTTTTTATAGTATGGTATTAGTACTTTCACATAAGTAAAGGATCTGAATACTTCTTCCACCACGGGACATAAGTAAATAGGGACGAAAGCTCGCGAGTATGTGCTGCCTGAGAGGCCTAGATCAGGGCAAAGAGTTTTATTTTATAACTTCAAGCCGCTCTGATTGGTGGAGTCGCTCGTTCTTGGACGTTTTGATTGGTTCATTTCATACCAGCAGCCCGCCCTTCAGCGTCAGCTCAACGGAACTTTCAAATAGGGCCTGTCGTCATTTCCTTAATATAAATCGGAAACTGGCGAGTAAACGAAATAGAGGAAAGCGGCGAGAGGTGATGCTCGGAAGACTAAATTATCAAATAATTTAACAAAAACATTAAGGAGCTGTTTTCAGTTGCTTACTTTTATATAGCGCTGTCGACGGAAGACCCACAACAATGTCTGCCCAAGCTCAAATGAGAGCTTTGCTCGACCAGCTAATGGGAACAGCGAGGGACGGTGAGTTGCCGTAGCATGCTAGCTGAGCTAGCTAGCTAGCCAAGATGGAGCCACTGCTGCGGCTGGCTTGTGTTGGTGTGTGATGGACAGACCTGCATGAATGGATATATTACTGCAGAGGGCTGTGTAAGATACAGTAACGCTAGATTAAAGAAGCCATTACGGATTAACATTTGGTTTTAATGTTTGTATCCATTTTGGTTAATTGTAATTCAAATGATCACGTTTTTAGTTTCGCCTTTAACGTTTCCACTTTTAGCGTTCACTATATTCTTGGCTAGCAGCTAAGGTAGCTAACGCTACCATGCTACCTAGCAGTGAACAGTTTACATATATTTATCATTGACATGAATTAAATTCTATTATGTAAGTGGATAACGTTATGTCCATCGTGCCTAATTCATAACACGTAAAGGATAACGTCCAACGTTTTTTAAGGGTTTCGCATAACGTTAGGCCTACCAGCTGCTACTTAACTAGCCGTACTGCTAGCGTCAGAGTGGGAAAGGTGCCTGTGGTGAATGTAGAAACACTAGTAAAGGTCCTGTATTCATAATCTTACTTAACAGAGTTCCCACAGTCATGGGGAAACTGTAAAAGACATGGAAATTCCCAATCACATTCCCCAGGCCTAAAAAAAGGTAATGGAATAAGTAGAAAGTATTGAAAGTTTTGGAAAAGTCTTGAGTTATATTGTTTTTCATTAATCTCATGTGGATAACTACCCACGAAATACACCATAATGGAAAATTTAATTTCTGAAGCTCTCCACATATTATCCGTCACGTGTGACATTTGTTTACCATCACATTCCCATTGTTTTCATTTTTCCCACATATTTTGTCTTTCACTTCATGCATGCCAGTTGAAATTATATTATGTTTGAATAGAGTTTGAATCCGAAAAACAACAGGCAAGTAAGAAAACAAAAGAAAAATATTATGGGTCTTTGTAAAGTTTAAAAAAGAAAAATTGAAATTTTATCCATTAAAAAGTGATGGGAACCCTGACTCAAGTATGGCAAATGGGTGTCAATATAAAGTTTCAGAAAGAAAATAACAGCATAAAATGAGGTAGCATGAAAAAAATCAAGCGAGGTAAAAGTACATCAAGATTTTACTTAACAGTTTTATATAAATACAGTTTGTAATTTTGTCTTATTGGGTTGTGAAAGAGTCTGCATTAAGTAGAACATACTGTGTACATGTGCTCTTGCCTGTTTTTTTAATAAATAATAATTCATTTAAAAATGATGTGTATGGGACCTAGCCCGTGTAATGAAGCTGACAAATGCATATTTATTAAAAACATTGTAATTATTTACCATTTCTGTTATTCTGAAAATGGAGTTAATGGTATCCCTGTCCTCATGAACACTTGATTTGCGAAAATACAATTATAGTAATTGCTTTCAGCCATTTGGATACAAACATTAACCGTTAACTCAGCTGTAAGGTCAATTTCATATGGGCAGAAATTAAAGCTTAATGCCCCTGACAATTTATAAACCAGAGATTCATCCTGACAGTTGATTGAATGGAACTACAGATGTTCTTTTTATAAATTGATCATTCAATCGAAACAGAGAAAGTGAAAATGTGTTGTGAGCGTGTGGGTGTTTGTGTGATGAGATTGATATCAAATTCTTCCCATACATTTGTTGCATACAAACTGAACAATTGTGGCCCCTTTATTTTATTCATTAAGGTTCAGTGTATCTTTGCCAGCCTACAACAATCTGCAAAGGAGTTGCAGAAAAGCCTCATGTTCATCGAGCCGTGAGTCACACATAATTTTTAAAGCTGTTATGATGAATATCCAAACCATTTGTTTGCCTTCCGGAAGTTATTGTAGCTTTTTTTTAATTCACACAAATGGGTATATCTTCAGTGGCACTAGAATTACAATTTGGAGTAGAATTATGCAGTTTGAGCTAAGACGTCTGGTCGCGCAGAATCCAAACGACAAGTTCTCAGTATTCATTGAGACGTCTGTTTTCAGAAGGCAATTTTTGCAATCATCGAAGAAGAAAAAAAAAACTTTGCACACATCATTTACAATCTGACTTGTGTATGACTCCCAACTTCTTACTACAGGTATGGGCAAGAAAACTGTTCCCATTTATACTTTTCTACAGCGGGTTTAAAATTCTGCAGCTGAGGTCTTGAAGATGCAGAAGGGTACAGTATGTGGTGCAGAACGCAGTGTGTATAAACTAATTTTTTCCTTGGATTTCTTTTGTATTTTTGTTTTGTATTTCTTTTCAATGTTTCATATTTGTTAAAGGCTTGGCTGGAACATTTGTCTGAAATGTTTACAGTTCTTATCACAGCCTTGATAGCAGTCTTTCCCGTAGAGTCATATGCTTTGAAATGTAATGAACACTTGAAACTTATGGTAGCTCTGTTCACACGAGTTAATTGATACAATGATTTCATAGTCACTTACCTGTGTTGTGCCCCTATTATCTTTATCTCAGAATGCCCCACATTTAAGGAGTGGGCATTGAGCCTTATCTCAAGTTAAACTGAGCTGAGGCTCTGAAATCGTCCTATGTTTTTTTATTGAGACTTGGGTAAGGTAAGCACAAAGAATAACAGGAAGTGCCATATAAATGCAGAGCGAGCCACATCTAACTTCTTTTTTCTTTACACAGAAAAACATAATAAATGTAGTCCAGCAGAGGCACAATATTTATTTATGTTAAAATATATTGTTATACCCTTGACAATCAGAAATAAAACAGTTGGTTTTCACTCGTTTAGGTGGGCACATAATCATTGTATGCAGTTTTAGTGACACATATCTGCCCATTGTAATGTTTTGCAATCACAGTAATGTATGTTAAACACTGGATATCTCGCCCTTGATAACAAATATGTGAGGTCTTTCTCATTGGTTGTTTTTTGGACTGTTTCAGGGGATGAGACGCGACAGAGGGTCAAGTTCACTGATGATCGAGTCTGCAAAAGTCATCTTCTAAACTGCTGTCCGCATGACATCCTGTCTGGAACTGTAAGTGGCCTAAATTTTAAGTGTAATGACCGAAATTATTTCAGCATCTTTTTCACAGGATAATAGTAAAATGCTGAAAAATAGAGAGAAAAAACTGTGCAATAAGGATAATCTGAAAGCGTTTGATATGTGAGTTTGATACATGTCTGCTTGTGTTTTGGTGACAGCGTATGGACCTGGGGGAGTGCACCAAGATCCATGACCTGGCACTTCGGGCAGATTATGAAATTGCTTCCAAGGAAAGAGATCTGTTCTTCGAGCTTGACGTAAGTGATGTCCTACCATAAATATTACAGTTGAGATTATAGAATCGTGTAGTAAAACACAGGTTAACTGAGGGGGTAGCTGGCTTTGAAGTCGCAGTGATATACTTACTATAGCTTTTAGTATTAACGTCAAGTGGTAAGCAGCCAGTGACAGTAGTGTCAGATCCCATCATGTAACACGACCACATTAACTGCACTTTTTCTAAATCCAAACTTGAATTGTTATATACGACAACTAACTATTTTTAGTAGCCCTGTAAAAATATACTTTTTGTTGCATTTGTGGAGAAATAGCTTGTGGCTCATTTTTCTCCCCTAATGATGCTTTTCTTAATACCACTGAGTTGCAGCCACAATACAACCTCAGTTTTAGGCCAACTGTAAAAGACATGTACTGTAAAAGGAGTTTGCTCACTGTGATCTGGATCAGTGGATATATATATGCGGTGTTGACTAGGGCTGTACCTGACTCAGAATTATGCCAGTCGAATCAGATTTGGCAATTCAATACAAATATTTAACAATTAATTTTTTATTTTTCCATAGAAAGTTTGAAAGTTTTAACGGCTCTGTGGGGCATTTGGTGTTACAGCAGAATTCACATAATACAGTAAACAAGCCAACTGCGCTAATGACGGATCACAAATGTGCAACAACATCTTTTGCCGACCCTAGATTGTAAATAAAAGGCAGAGACTGAACCACAAGTTTCTGAGCAAAAGAGAGAAGATGTTATCTCAGAGCCTTAGGGTGCAGCGTCTCTCTCCCATCATGCCGCTGCATCTCGTCCCTGGCAGCTTGTACCAAAGAGTGTTGAGAAACTCCCAGAAGTACACCGCACAGCACACTGACTACTAAAAAAATTAATAAAAAGAACCGCTCGACTTGAAGCAGTGTCAATCCACTGAGGAGTCTCTGACTGATGAATCAAATCGTTTAAGGGGCAGACAATAAATTACCTCACCTCAGGTTCCCCCATAACCTTTATTGGGAGCACTTTATGTCTGTTACACTCAATCAGATGATTATTGAATACCATTGAATCCCTATTAAAGGTTTTCCTATAAGCTTATGTATACAAATCTACCAAGTTACATACTTACATCTGTTTTTTGTTAACTGTCTCACTCCCAAAGGCGGTGGATCACCTGGAGACGTTCATTGCCGACTGCGACCGGAGGACAGAGCTGGCCAAGAAGCGCCTGGCTGAGACCCAGGAAGAGATCAGTGCTGAGGTGGCAGCAAAGGTGAGTAACAAAAGATATGTGAACCCAGACATTGACTGTGTTTGCACGAACACTAATATTCCACTATAATTCGATCATAGTAGATGTAAATTGTGTTGTTTGTGCTGTTTCGCAGGCAGAGAAGGTTCATGAGCTGAATGAGGAAATAGGTAAACTCCTGGCTAAGGCTGAGCAACTCGGAGCTGAAGGCAACGTGGATGAGGCCCAGAAGGTCCTGCAGGAAGTGGAGAAAGTCCGCACTAGGAAGAAGGATGCAGAGGTGAGGAAAGAGTACTTATGCAGTACTTCCTGAAAGATGTGGTGCTTTTTCTATAAACTAATGATTTAATTTAATCCTTTCAATGCAACTCTTTTTGCTGTAATCTCTCCCCTCAGGAAGAGTACAGAAACTCTATGCCGGCCTCCAGCTTCCAGCAACAGAAGCTTCGTGTGTGTGAGGTGTGCTCCGCTTACCTGGGTCTCCATGACAATGACCGTCGTTTGGCCGACCATTTTGGTGGGAAGCTTCACCTGGGCTTCATCCAGATCAGAGAGAAACTGGACCAACTAAAGGTACGTGCCAACCTGTCCCATCCTGTACACTACAAACACATTACTACAATCTATACATTTACTTCCATCTTGTAATGAGTTCACTAAAGCATGCAGACAACAAAAAGGTTAGGTGCTGACCAAGAGATGATACAAGACAAGAAAAACACAGTTAGTACACTGGGCTATGCTCCCATGAATATTTAACATTATTACCACCGAGGTGACGTTTCGAGCTACATGCTCTTCATCAGACAAGTAAACAATGCAGACACACCCTCAATTACTATTACAGCAGGTCACCTGATAGGTCACCTGATAGGTAACCTGGTACTCAGTAGGCCCCTATTCATTATTACATAAATACAAAAACATCAGTAGATAACAACTTAACAAAATGTGGATAAGACATTTGACGACCAGCAAAAAAGTAAGATGAAAATCTAAAAATGTGTATATACACACATGCAGGTAAATATAAATATCTTCGTATATACATATAGCCCCAGTGTACAGTGCCAGAAAATCACTAGAAAAAAAATGTGAATAGCACTAGTTTCAGATAAAAACCTAGAGTTGATCAGAATAACCTGAAGATCCTGTGAAAAGATCTGTTTGTCACAGTAAATGACATTTAAAGTCATCAGAACAACCTGAAAACATAAAGGTCTGAAAACAAAGGGGAAAAAAGTTCCCAAACTGTCTCAAGGTTTGGATAAATATAGCTTCTCCTCTAATTTTATTTTTTTTTTATATTTTGATCAGAAAACTGTGGTTGACAAGCAGGAGAAAAGGAACCAGGAACGCTTGAAGAGACGAGAAGAGCGGGAGAAAGAGGAAAGGATGAAGAAGAGGTGAGTGCGGATATTTAAAATCCTTGTCACATCTATAGAAGCTCTTTTGTATAAAATGTATGTTTAAACTTATGATTTTGCCTCTGCTTATTTCACAGGACCAGATCACGGAGCAGAGAGCATAGAAGGTAAGAAATAGGCTTTTCACACTGTATTTTGTAGTGAACATGTACAGCACAGCAACCCTAAGTTGAAGTATTTTTTATATTTTGCACAATGAATGAATATTACACACATCGAATAATTGTATTTTATGTCTCCATCTGCTGGTGGGCCATCATGATAGGAGTCTGCATACTATGATGTTACTTCCACTACAGAAGAGACTCGATGATCACTAACATTAGATAAGAAAAAAAGTGTATGTATCGGTGCTGGTTTACGACCGAATGAGTTTTTATATATCAGCATATTGGACATTGGCATCTGTAGTTGTCCGTAGTCGTTCTGATAAGAGACAATCTAAGGTAAATTATGACTCAAGTGTTGTGTGTCATTTCTCGTCAGATCTCGTTCTCGTGACCGCAGAAGGAGGCGCTCACGCTCCACATCACGAGACAGGCGCCGCTCGCGCTCACGCTCCAGGGAGAGGAGAAGGAGGCATCGCAGCCGATCCCGCTCTCGCAGCCGAGGACACCGCCACAGCCACGAGCAGAGCTCCAGACACAAGTAAATACACCAAGTCCAACACAACGTGTCACCAAATACTGATTTATTGTTTTTAAAAATTGCATCTTTGAGACACAGTGTTGCCTCATCTAACAAACTGCTGTTTCACATGTGATCGCATCAGTCAGCAGTCAACACTGCACAATGATGCACCTCAGCGCCATCGATATTTTGACACAAGCGTTGAAGTTAAAGTGTGTATAGTCTCTTGAGCTGATATATAAAGAATGAGTAGGATGTTGCACTCATGTGGTCCAAATGTTATATGAACTGTTTTCCATCTTGTTGGAGCTTATGATATTCAGGTTTCCCACAGTCATGAAAAACATGGAAAAATCAGGGAATTTCACAATCACATCTTCAGACCTGGAAAAGTTATGGACTAAGTAAAACTCATTGAGAGTTTTTGAAAAGTTATTGAATTATTAAAAATTTGAAAACTGAGAAAATTAGCATGATTTCTTTAAAAGAAATGTGAAGATGGCAATGAGCAGTGTATAAGAAGAAATGGCCCATAAAATAGCAAGAAATTAGCAAAAAGGACAAGAAAATTCTCCAAAAAAAGTAAAACAAACAATGAAACGACACGGAAAAACACTTTAAAAATGTTAATTCTCCAACATAATTTTAAATATATAAATATACATAATTATGATTTTAAATATAGTAAGTTAGTTAGTTAAAAATCATTTCAACTTTTGGAAAAGTCATGGAATTTGGTAGTGTGTAGCGAAACTGTCACAGTAATCTTGCGGATAACCTTCCACATAATTTAACACAAAGGAAAATATATTTTCTGAAGCTGTTAATGTGTGACAGTGTTTTGTTTACCGTCACTTACGTTTGCATGAAAAGTTTTGAAATCTTGGAAATGTCTGGGAACCCTTGAATGTTGCTTTTTAAGAGTACACAGTCACTGAATATCTCGTACGGTCTCTTCCCTCCAGGTCGTCCAGGGACCGAGAGCGCTCATCCAGAGACAGGTCACGGGAGCGAGACAGGAGGGACGGCATGAACGGCAGGTCGGACTCCCGCCGGGCAGACGACAGGGACATGGGGGACCTCTGAAGACCAAACTCCATCCATCACGACACACAAACCTCCTCCTGTCTCTCTCACCCGTCTGTCCATTTATAATAACCCAAATGTCACACACAGTCCTTGCCTTGCCCCCTTTGTTCTCCCGCCTGCCTCCTTTCTTTGCTTTGACAGTTATTGCAGCCGACCCAGAGTGTACACGTACCTGAAATATTGTATGGGCAAAATATTCTAGCATCCAGATATATCGAAGATTGAATTTGGATGGAGGGGATTAGTTACTGATTGGTAGTGGAGAGTATTGTTAATACCCACATCTGTGATTTGGTGGCTGTCTGTATCAATACATCCGATGTCTTGTTATGAATGACCCTACAATGATTCCAACAGAAAAAGCAAACATAAATGGACTTGTCTGCTGGACTGAAGCATAAATGATCCATGTTCTTTTATTACTAACTGATGGTCTTTTGATACTGAATCTGTCTGAATATCTTATATATCCGAACATGTATTGGGCCTACTGATTGTTGTGGTCTGAAAAGCTTTGTCCTATCAAAAATTTTTTTCACGTCATCTCCCTTTAAAGATTTAAATTTCACCAGCTGGTTGACTGCGGCTGTTATCGACAGCTCGAGTGCAGTTCATGAATGTCTGTCCACATTTTTAATTGTCCAGTACATAGTTTGCTAAAGCCCAGTTAAAGTTTTAGGAACCCAGTTCAAAACCAGAAGGTTTTAGAGTTGCGAGTGTTAGTATCAATCCGTTCCCCATTGTCCATTTTTTTTTAATTTTAAACAAATCAAGTTTTATTTTCTGCTGCCAGTATTGAAGAGAATCTGTTTGAGAGTTTGTGAGTAAATGCTTGTTTTGAATTGTGTTGGTGGCAAGTCTCTTTGTTGTATAATTTGTTTTCATCTTGATTTCTTTTATTTAAAATAAATGGTAACATCAGAGTTTGTCGGCATATGAAGCAGTAGGTTCACCGATGTTTGGAAATTTAATGCTATAACTGTACATAACTTTTATTTGTCTTTATTTTGGCCCAAGTTGGACAAAAGTCCTCCAAATACATATATATGAAAGCAAACAGATTTTAATGGATGCATTGCTTTACCTTATGTGTGAAGTCATAATCTGTTATGTTCTGCTGGATCTCTTTCTTTCATGTCTCGATTAAAAAAAACATCCCACCATTTTAATTTTTATTGTCTGCCAAGGTCTTGTCATTGTCAAGGCATGTTAATCACGGTGGAGTTATTAGACAAGTATTCTACAAATAAAGATAAATACATTTCATATAAGTTAGTCCTTACCTACTAAGTAGAGATGAGACCAGAAAACTATTCACATTGAAATCAATAAACATACATTACAAACGGTGTACTTTAAAATATTTAATCTGCATCTGCTTTCATTAAAAGCTCAAATTTCTGGTTCGCTGCCAAACACTTTGGTTTTAAGACAAAGTCACTACAGCATGATGGTGTTCACAGACAATGTTAGATGGTCACTGTCACATGTTTGTTTTCTGGTGAACAGAATGAATAATTCAGGAGTTCACTCTCAAGTGACAACAAAACCAGAAGAACACAATCCTTCATGTGAAACTCTTCCTGATGGAGACGCCCGCTGCTCACAACGTGCTGCTCTCCAGTTTCAGGTCCACCTTCTGCTTCTGTTTCTCCATGACGGCCTCCAACTCTGTGGCCCTTCTGGCATCCTGTAGAAAGCAAAACCAAATGAGGTCAGATGAAGGCAAAGGCTCATTATTCTGTGTGGTATATATATATATGTGTTATATATATATACCAATATATATATATATACACATACACTATTTAGCATCTTCAAGGACTCTGAAAAATGCTAAATAAGCCTGATGCATTACTATTATTATTATTCAGTATTTTCAGGATTTAAAATTATTCACAAAATACCATCGTGACAACAGTGGTGGAAATTAGTACACATTTGAGGTGCTTTGAGTATTTCTGTTCCCTGCTACTGTCTGCTTCTACTCTACTACATCCTAGGCAAATACGATGCAAATACTGTACTTTTTACTCCGCTACATACTACTTACTTGTCATATTCAGATTAACAATACAAAATAGAATTAAAAACTTTTTTTTAACTGGTTACCAGGGGAAAAAAATCACAAGCTACCCAGCAGCATGTAAAATAATGTATAAAATACATATAAAGACATTAAAATGATCTAACTAATTATCTATATAACTTTACTGGCTACAATATTGAAGTGATTAAAACACTGATGCATCAATACATTACTTTTACTTTTGGTACTTCAGTTTCTATATTTTTACTTAAGTAATATTTTCAATTTTTTAATGTGTAAAAGAGTATTTGTAAAGTGTAGTATTACTGAGTACTTCTTTTATTATTGTATGACAGAATCAAGTGACTCATGGCGGCATCAATAAATTGATTTAACTATCACAGCTCTGGCTATGAACTCGTTTTTCACTTTTCCTAGTGTTCTGCTCCTCTCTCTCTCTCTGTGTGTGTGTGTGTGTGTGTGTGTGTCTGTGTGTGTCTCTGGAGGGCGCGGCTGCTGCAACAAGCACCTGGCAGAACTTCACACATGCAACTCATCTCCTCCTCGTCAGCCTCAGTGTAAGGACTCAAGCTTCACCTTTACTCTGTCAGATTATTCTGTCGACTCTAGTGGTATTTATTGTTGGATGCACCATTTTATTTATAGTTTGAGTATTTTTTGTCTTAGTGTAATCAGTTGGATTTTCCAGTGCGCCTTTTTCTTTGTGTTCAGTTTTTGCCTCATGTCTGCACTCATCTACTTCCAGAACTCAGTTAGAAGGAAGTGCTCAGTCTGCCAGCCCTCTGCCATCCATCCTCAGCCTGCCTGTCTGCAGTCTCCATCAACTCCAGCTTCTGCTTTCTGCCAACAACCAGCTCAACAACAAATGCATTTAACTTTAATTCTGCCTTTGACTCCGATGTAGGGTCCAAAGTATTACAAGAAACCGTAGCATTGGTCAAAAACGAAGTGCAAAAAGAATTCACATTTCTGACATTCGGTAAATTATGTTGCTGGTAACCAAGAAATTATGCTGTGGCTTGTTTTTCAAGGCACCAGGTTGCGTTAGCAGAAAAAACTGAAATAAACACAGAATCAGTTCTCAAACAGTTCACTGGATTTTAGATTTTTTACATGTTTGATACTTGCTGTTATTACTATTTGTTACGTGCTGTAATTTCTGTTTAGTCAATGAAATTAATGCAAAAAATTAAGCATCAGTTTTGCAAACATAAAAAAAACATAGTTTAATCTGATTTTGAGAGAGATTTTGGTTTTTTCCTGTTGTCAAAACTTCTACATTTGTCCTGCTCTCTCCGCACATTCAAATATTGATCCCTCCTCAAATGCGTGTTGTGTCAACTAAATAATTTAGTCAGTGATACAAACAGGGGTGTATGGTGCAGCTTTAAAATGGCCTTAATTGTATTTTCATGCTTGCACACCTTGACTGACATGGCATTCCTTGTGCTGCATTCACACGCTTTTTTTTTTTTTTTAGATGTATTTCAACCTTTGAACTCTGAGCAAATTGGCATGATTTTTTTTTTCTCGTGGAAGATGGCAACAGGCATTGAGCAACTTGGAAATAAGTAGAAATAAGTAGAAAAATATTTTTTAAAAGATAAAGGGCAAATGTTAGTAGAACTATAATATCAAAATTATCAAAATTAAATATTTACAGAATTACAATTTTTAAGCACATTTCTTCTGGTAATTTCCTTGTTTTTATTTGTTTGTTTGTTTTACTTTCCAATTTTGCTGTCTTTGTATATTTTGGGGCAATTTTCTTTTACTTTTTTGTTTATTTATTTATTTATTTTACAAATTTCATGCTAATTTTTGGGTCATTTCCTCTTACACTGCTCATTGCCTTCCCATATTTTTGAGATAATCAAGCCTATTTTCCCAGGTTTCAGTGAGTTTATTTACCTCCAGCAGTGATTTCTGCACAGTTAGCTGGCTGTACACTCTGGCGCCCTCGTCTGGAATCACAGCTCGTAGCTCCTCCTTGTTGAGGGAGAAGAGCTGGGCACCTGTCAACACTCCCAAACATGACACTGTCCTGAGGGCCAGAAAACAAAAAAAATACCAAAGTCAGAATCAACACAATTAAAACTCTTTTTGAGCCTTGCATTACATTGAAAATATCCATCCTTAACTGGAAAATGTGCATTGATACAGAAAATCATCTGCATATTTTAGTTATTTACTTTTTCTATATATTTTTTTATGTATTTTCTTTAAAACTGCTTTGAGTGTTAAATTTTTAGGTCATATATTTTTATTAACAGATAACTACAAACTGGGAGTATTCCCAATGTGTAAACAACATGAGACAGCACTCACGGTTCACTGAAGCCCTTCCCTCTGAGCCACTCAGCTACCTCGTCTGGAGGAGAGTGGTAATCCAGAGGCACAGAGGTCTCCGAGGAGCGAGGGATGACCAGAGGTTTGTTCAGCTGAGCCTTTCCATTGGTCAGCCTTTGGAGCAGCTCGTCATTTATCTGCATGACTGCAAAGATAAAAAGTGACAAATGATGTAAGCTTAAACACAAACAACAAATACCTGTGTTATCACTGGATGATGTGCACAGAGGCGCTAAATACATTTGATAGTAATATCCCAGATTTTAAATGTGGACAATCCAAAGGAGCATTTTTCCACTGTGTTTGAGAATATAAAAGGATTTTTTAAAGTCCTGGGCAGAAGTAAAATATATGATGGAAAAGATTTTATGAATACAATTTACTATAGTGCCCAAGCTTTTCTTTGTAGGCTGTCCTCCAAAAGAACATAACAGAAAAAAAGTTAATATTTTTAAGTTTATGTCTGTTACAGGCAAAATGAAAAATGATCATCATAAATGGCTCAATGGACTGCCTGCATGTTTATCCTTAGTAAAATAAAAAATTTAAAAAATCCATTTTACTAATGGAAAACAAAAATTATTCTAACAAGTTTGAAGTCCTTGGAAAGTTCACCAGGTCAGCTGATTGAAATAATTTTAATATGCTCCTCTCTACAAAATCTTGCAATTTGCAGGACATTTCTCATGTCACTCATTACTCATTACCTTTATCCCCATGATTTAAAATAAAAAAAAACCCTCACAGGTTTAATGTGTAGCTTAGTGGTGCACCTGTTTTATTTTGGCCAGACTTTTTATACAATCCATAGTTTGTCTTTGTGATTTTAATTTCTGACTCACACAGTAACTGAGCCAGATATATATATATATATATATATTATATGTGTGTGTGTGTGTGTGTGTGTGTGTGTGTATATGTATGTGTGTGTGTGTATTATATATAGTCAAACCACCTCATATCAGCATTTATTTGACACACCCACACCTCCAACACAAACACACCCAGTTAAGTTTTTTTTGTTTGTTTTTTACCTTTTGAATCTGGGTCCTCTGTGGCAGGTATATGTTGGCTGTATGGCGGTAAGCTGCGTGGGCGCTGAGAAGGTTGGGTGAGGGCCTGAGGCAGAGTAGGAGGACTTGGTGGGACTACAGAGAAAGTCTTGGCGAGGGGAGGCGGAGCTGGAGCCTGAAGGAATGAGGAGCGGGGAGTAACATCACACTGGAATCCACGTTTTTACAGGTGAGAGAACATTGTGTCTTGTCTAATTCATGTGTGTGTGCATGTGTGTTTTTGTGTCTTACACGAGGGGGTGTGTGCGTGACGGGGCTGTCTATGTGAGTCAAGGGATCCAGGATGTTGAAGGGAACAAATCCAATCTGGTTGAAACGATTACGACACTTCCACCAGCGCTTGGACGATTCAACCACCTGTCAGATAGAGGAGTTGCTGTCAGCTGTCATGCTTGGTGATTGGTTCCTGAATGCACCATGAACATTTCTCACTGTGTGCTACTTTTTTTTTTTTTACCTCGAGTGTCTCCCCCTGCTGCACTGAGAGTTCACTACTGTTCCTGGCTATGAAGTCATAAGTGCAGCTGTACATCCTTTCAGACTCTGGTGGGAGTGAGCTGCTGTCTCTGAGAGGAAAGGAAACAGACATTGTTACCATACAGTCAGGGCGAAAACTGTGGCAGCTGATTTGCTTCTTCAAGATAACCTACGTTTCATCGCTGACACGAGATTCTGGAGGAGCAGCTGGCTCCTGCTGCTGCTGCTGTGGGTAAAACAAGATGGATATTTATGAATATAGACGCAGTTCAATTGAAAGAAGACAGTTCCGACATCAAACTGCTCAAACAAGATCCATAGATTATCTTGAGTAACCGGGCCATGATTTCTGAAAAGACACATTATTATTGAGTCTTGCAAATGTATTTTTTTGAGCACCACAAGCTGAGTGCCATCTACTTTCAGTACATTCGAGAAAAGGCATCCCTACAACAGATATCTCCAACACTCTTGCAGCGCTCACCAGAACAATCTAGCTTGATAAATGGCACTCCAGGAAAGAGTAAAAAAATAAATTTTTTGATTTTTGGGTGAACTGTCCCTTTAATAATTATAAAGCATGCCTTAAATTGTTAACAACACAAGAATGCAAGGCTATTTTAGAGCAAACAGTTTTCAATAAAAAGAACATCCACAACATACAGTTTTTGAAGCAACTTAAGCAACTCTACAACAAAGGGCAGCTGCAGTGATTATTGCACTTGATATTTATATATTATCGTGTGTCTGTTATTATGTTCAGCCCCTGTGTTGTGCTTTTACACACACATATTTTGAGTGCATCTCGCTCCTCTCTTCTGACACACACCGGAGGCGAGTGTTTAACCCATACCGTTTTCAGGTATTCCATACCTCTTGTTTTACTTGGAGGGCCTCATGTTTGTGCTGTGACTCGACCGGATCCTCCCAAACCTGCCCGTCTGCCCTAAAGGCTTCTGGCTTCCAACCATCCAAGAAGACAGGTGTGTAGGGAGCCACGGGCCCTCTGAGCTGAGAGCTGAGGGAGCACACAGAGTCACTGCATTAGTCCTTTTTGCACTTGGGTTTTACTTTACAGCGTGACCAAAACTATTATTTCTGATTAATAAAGTCCATCTTCCAATTTTTGGAAGTTGATATCAGTGCTTACATGTTGGGGTTGAAACTGCCAGCAGGGCCAAACCTAGACTTTTGGGGGGCCTTAAGCAGAATTCTATTTGGGGAGCCCCCATCACTGTAATGTGTTTATGTGGCACTGAGCCAACTTGTGTATGTGGTAAATATCAGTACTAATGTACAAATAAGCATGTAAAAACTAAAGTGAGACCTACTCACAGCAACACTATGAAAAAAAAGATCACAGTAAATACAATATATTACACCCTAAGCTTATAAGCAATATTTTATTTACAACAGAATCCTGGGAGTACTTGTTACTTAGGGGACGGTAAATTAATTATTAAGCCTATTTGAACTGTTCATTCTGTCTGTCTTTGAACTGATCGTTTTTTCAGTATTTGTTGGCAAAAAATGACATGAAATGTTGTCAGGAAGTTCCATTTTTATTTTGTTATTGTCTCCTGTGTTTTCTAGACCAGGGCATCCTAAGCAACCACTTATATCACTTAATAGGTAGCGCTATCTTTGGCTGCCAGCAGCCACTATTTTATTTTATTTTATTTGTCAATAATACATATCTTTTACATCAGACCATTTTTACACCTCATTGGCTGGATGTAAACATTCTTTACATTAAAAATTCCCATTTAACTTTCAAATAAATCAAATGTCATTGTAAGTTTTATGTTATGAGATGAGAATGAGCCGCCAATATTTGTTAATATGGCGAGAAGAAGTATAATAAATTATCCAAGGAGAGGCCAGGCAAAATAGAAGAAAACTTAATTTATGTCATGGTATCACTGTTACACTGGCAAGCCAAGTGATTGCTGATACTGACCGTTGGCAGCGTCCAGTTGGGACCCAGAGACGTCCACAGCTGCCTCTCCTCCTCGCTCAGGTTGTCTTGTAGCAGAGAGACAGCAGAGGTGCTCAGGGCCGGGCTGGACACTGAGGCTCCGAGAGCTGGTCCCCCTGTTGTTTTTACCATCTGCACACACACAGATAAGACAAAAACCAGAGTTAGAGGTCTGCAAAAACGATGTCTGATTGTGAAACTCTAACAACCACTGGTGCTTGAGAAAAAAAGCTGTTTCCATGCGGGTGTGCCAGTGTACACAAATCAAACAACCCGTTCCACCCTTTGATTCTCCTGGTGAGAACTGATTCATAACTCATTACATTATGTCATATCAAACATCAGCTGACACACCTGAAATTCCATATCTAATGCTTCACATTTTATTCTTAATGAGCGGGATACTCTATGATATGCAAATCTACAAGCACACATACAGTATGACTGGATATATTTCCAAAACTGTTGGAATTATTTCCTTAACAACTAATTTCTATATGTGTCCGCCAAAGCCAAATGCAATGTTAAGAAAAGTGAAAATTCATATATATCTGCCCCTTCATTTGTATCTACTTCAAAACTGAATGGGAATTTCCTCAGCCCATGCTTCCCCCTTCCACCAACTTTCATTAAATAATAATTCAATAATAACAATAATTTAAATAATGCTTATATATGAACTGCTTTTTTCCATTTTCTCCTGACTCGTGCTGTTGAGTTCTCCAGATTGCAATGCCAAGACTACTTCTACATTATTGTTGTGACTTTAATGCAAGGTCTTCGGATCTGCAAGCTCATTTAACCATCGAAATAAAGTATGTAAATGTTGTAAGAACTAATATTTTGTCATATAATTACAAATTTTACAGAAAGCCATAAATGACCTATTTTTGACAGCAGGAACAATAATAATCCAAAGCAGCAGTCAGGGGACAGCAATGTGGCCTTTCATGCAAACAGAAAATCCACTTCAAATCTAAAACAAATGTTGCACCGACTGTGTACCAAGAACACATACCTGCATACAAATACTGCCATGTAAAGCTGACCTAACAAATGCTGCATTTATCCAGGGTTTGGAGTTTCACTTTCGGCTATCACACAGGAACGGCCCTGTGTAAATACTGAGTGGAACTTGTAGTTTCTTTACTTAGCCAAACTGATGATTTTCATTGATAATGACATGTTGCATGACATATTTGGGTTTTTTTTACACTTGTGTTTAATACCAGCTCAGGGACAAATCTGCAACATCTATGATAAAACTTAATTACCATGTCTATAAGCGTTATCTACATCTTTGTTCCCTGTTCACCTGTTCCCATATAGTCAACAATATGACATCATGAGATTCATTTAAAGATATTTGTCATTTCCTGCGCAGGCTTGTTTTTATCTGTGCTGCTATAACAGACGAGGCCTCGTGTTTACAGCAATAGCAACAACAGGTGTTGCCCTTGCAAGCCCTGGCTGGTGGTGACTTAGAGGTTATAGCACTCACCATATCCAAAGGTTTGAATATATGGTGAACAAGCTCCTCTGACGAAGGATTGGAGATGGCTGACTTTAGACGAGCCTAGAAAGAAAGAAATGGAGGAATTTTACCATGTGGCACAGCAAGAATGACAAAAAGAGAGAGAGAAAAAAGAAATGTGACTGAATCAAGGTTATTTTAGTTAACTAATTCTAAGCTAAAAAAAATAAAATAGGTGTGATTTTTTTTATATCAAAATAAAAATAAAAATAAATTAAGAAGCTACTAACATAACAAACTAAACCAAACACAAATGTAAAGAAAATGTGTAGTTTTAATTTGCCAATTATTAATGAAACTGAAATGAGCAATAAAATAAAATAAAATAAAATAAAATAAAATAAAATAAAATAAAATAAAATAAAATAAAATATAACACTGAAAATAAAAACTGATGTAAAATACAAAAATATAATATGGACTGAATACACACCAGTAGGCTGAAGCAATACTTGAATTTCTGGAAGATATCAATGAATTCCTCCTCTGGTGGAGGACGGGCCTTTGCAGTGAGTAAATCTTCTGTTGTTCAAAAAATAAACCCAATCTTGTGTTATTTCAACAGGATATTCTTGAGGGTATAATCTGCAAAGAAATCCACCCATCTCTTTCTACCTTCAGCACTTTGCTTTTTGCTTTTCTTCTTTTTCTTCTTCCTCTGGTTCAGCACAGTTGCAGCCTCAGCAGTCTGCTGCAGTTTGGCCATGAAGCTCTCGATGTCATCGAAACAGTGATTGAGGATCCCCTGAGGATTGGAGAATCAGTTTATCATGCTGTTCAGAATATATGAATTAAGGTGAGTGAGAGGGCGCAAAGGTGATGGAGCAGACGTACCACTTCTCGCTCTGCTCGCAGGAAGGAGATATCAGGCCCGCCGTTCATGCCGTTCGCTGTTGTAGAAGAGAAGATTCAGTTCATCCATTTTCATTCATGGCCCTGCTTGCATTTGGAATCCCTGCCCCCTTTTACCCCTGAAACCCCCCCCCCTTTAAATACACACACACAAACACACAAAGCAATCTCTGTGCTCCTAAATACCTCTGTCGTGTCCTTTTCCCTTCCTCTTACCTTCTCATCATGTCAAATACTTTTAAAGTCACACACAAGCTTTCATGGGAAATATAGTCTTTTTTTCTTACCTCTGGGTCCAGGGTAAGGTGGAGGGTTCGGTGGTGGTGGATTTGGAGCATGTGGGATAGGGTGACTTGGGATTTCATAGGGGTCGATCACCTCTCCCCCACTCTGAGCGAGCCTAGAGGACGAGAGGAGAGTTTCAACACTGCGCCCTTCTCCTACAAAATACTGCAGGTGATGCTAACAGCTCTTCATGTTGATGGTGGCAGTGACCCATAAGTCAGCACAATCATAGGAAACACCCTGAACTCTTTGAAACCTGCAAGAAATTGCCTTAATTCCTTTCAAAAACATGGGAATAAGGCAATGAGCAACAAAAGAAGAAATGACGCAAAAATTAACAAGAAATTAGTAAAAAGTTCAAGAACATTACCTGAAAATAAGATTTAAAAAAAAGAAAGAAAATTCAAACAAGGCAAATGAGACTTGGGAAAAGTGCTTAAAAAAAGTAAATAATTCTATAAATCCACCAATTGCTTGCAATTTGTGAAACATTTCTTATTCAAGTTGCTCATTACCCCCCCCCACCCCCCACCCCATGTTTTTGAAATAAACACATCAGTTTGCTTAGGGTTCAAAAGGTTAAACACTTCAAACAAACACTTGTATTGAAGGACAGGCTCATCTTCAATGTGAAAGCCTCAAACGGATGCAGCCTCAGAGACAAACTGGAGGACATCTTTGATCAGTGAATGCAGCCAGACAGACACAGTCCTCCATCAATAGATATAACGTGATACCTCTGAAATTCAATCCCTCAGCCCTTATTGCACTCTGAAAGTACAGTAAACAGTCTGACTGTGCTTTCTCATGGCTGGAGCCTACATTGCACACAACACTGTCCCTCAAACTAAATTCTCCTTTTCAGCAAATCAGGCAGCAACTAGTCAGTTTCAACTGGAAAAGACAAAAAATCAGCCCAAACATGCATGTTGGCCCTCTCTCGTGAAATATTCCTAAGTGTGTTGATTCAAACTTCGCAGTCTCTTGGTTGTATCAACATTGAAATGCATAAATCCAGCTGTAGGTCCGTCTTACCACATATCTGTCCTTCACACGTCCTTTAAAGAGAAAATTGTCAAAGCAGGTAATCCGTTTAGGCCCCGAGCACACACACCGCCGCTGTCATCCGTCCTCTGCTCTCTCTTTCTCTCTGCTTTTGTCACAAAGGCCTTGTTATCTCTGTCACACCTTCCTAAGTTATGTGCAAACCTGTAAAACAGGTCTTTCTCTCTCTCAGCTGTTTACTCTGTCCTCTCTCTCTCTCTCTGTCTCTCTCTCTCAGACAGGTGGACAGTGCCAGCAGGCTGCTTTGATTCAGTGGAAAATATGATATACTGTTAGTAAAAAAGAGGGGAAATGCAAACAGTTTAATGGGACGTTGGTCTGAATGATATCTGTTTCTCTTTTGTTTGGCTGTCCTGCTATACAATATGAATGCAAACACACACACACACACACAGAGACACACTTTCCTCTGTTAAAACCACAATATGACATTGAAATTGGGCACTTATAATCTTGAATTGTCATTAGGAGCAAATTTCTAATGAGTTGTTATCAGTTTTAAAATCCTCCTAAAAGCCATTTTGATATTTTTCCACACATTTTGTTGCCTTGTGACCATGACATTCACTGTACCTGAGGGCATCAGGCACCTTCTTACTCCTGCTGGAACCCGAAACTGCGCGTGCGATGTCGTCACAGATTTTCTCTGCCTGTGACAATGGGAATCAGGAAGTGGCATCACTTGTAAAACCTGAACCGGGACCTACAATTCAAACTGACGCACTGAGTCAGACTGGGGAAGCTGTTAAGGTTTGTTATTACTCACCTTCACTGTCTCGCAGTTAAAGAAGTGAATGTCCGGTTTCTCCTGATCTGCGCTTTGGCAGACCAGGAGAAGGAGGGATGGGAAGTGTTTTTCTGTGTTAACTGCGTCACAGCGGTAGATGGATCTGAAAGAGTACCTCTCCAGCTCGTCCTGCACGAGTAGATGAAACTGAAGGTTTTTATGCATGCAATTATGAGTGGCATTTCTCAATAAGCCACTGTATTTTTTGTCCAGTATGTTGATCTTTTATAAGTTATGTGTTATTCTATTTGACCTTTCATGCATGCAACTTTTACCCTTGTACTTACCCTTGCAAAACTTAAATTTCAATCAATAAAGGATTATCTTATCTTATCTTATCTTATCTTATCTTAACTTATCTTATCTTATCTTATCTTATCTTATCTTATCTTATCTTATCTTATCTTATCTTATCTTTTCTTATTTTATCTTATCTTATCTTATCTTATCTTATCTTATCTTATCTTATCTTATCTTATCTAAATCTCATCTTTGTTCGTTTCAGTCATTCACAACAGACAGGCCTATTTGATGACCACAGTGCATTTGTTCTCACCTCGCTCTGTGTGTCTCGCAGATGGATGGCTTGTGCTCCAACATCCAGGAACATCTGTTGACTCCACAGCTTTTTGTTCTCAGCCAGGAAGGAGAGACGAGTCTGGGCTTCCTCCACGTTCTGCACATCCCCGTCCTGGAGGGAGAACGTCAGCAGGTGCTGCAGGCAGGGAGACAGAGGTAAAGGATGAAGAGGTGAGGAAAAGAGCATCTTTGAACTATCAGTCAGAGGACAAGGTGCAGCAGATGAGACTTACATTAACAAGATACCGCAAGATGTTTGTCATCCTGTCCTGGTGTGAGACAATGGAGAGGTTTAAGTTAGAGCAGCTTTTCATGAGTTTGCATCATAGAAGCCTGTTGTCATTAGTGTGATGAAAGAAAAAAAATCCAGTCAGTCATTATTATGAAAAACAAAATAATAGATTCAAATAATAGATTCACTCAAAATAAAGAGATTACAGCTCAACATATTGAGAAAGTTTCTCAAATAATGACTTTGTAGCTCAACGTAATGAGTTTGATTCAGAAAATAATGAGAAATACTCTCACCATTTGCGCTTGCTAACATTTCTCAATATTTTCAGACACATATTCATTATTTGAAACACAACCTTTTAATCTTGAGCTACTAACTCAAAATTTATAGAAAGTTTCACATTGTTTTGAGATACTTTAAGATACTAACTCAATATTTTGAGATAATTAGGTCAATATTTTGAGACAGGTTACTCATCATTTTAAGATAAGCGAGTCATTGTTTTGAGATACTAAATTATTACTCCAAGATAACTCATTTTTTTAGATACTGTATCATTATTTTGAGACAACTTATTATTTTTGAGATATTTTGTCATTATTTTGAGATAAGTAAATCATTCTTTTGAGAAGGTTTCTCATTAGTTTGAGATACCAATTCATTATTTTGTCATGCTAAGTTATTATTTTGAGATAAGCATCCTTAGTTATTATTTTTAAGATACGTAAGTCATTATTTTGAGGTACTAAATCATTATTCTAGGATAAGTGAATCATTAATTTTTGAAACAAAGGCATTATTTTTAAGATAAGTAATAAACTCATAATTTTGAGAACATGTCTCCTTATAATGAGGTATGAAGTCATTATTATGAGAAGGTTTATCATTATGACTAGGCAAAAATGGGCTTCCATAGCATCGAGAGAGGAGGGGACCAGGAAACATTTTGAGTGTAATTCGAAAGGGTTTTGTCAAAGGACCACTGATGCATTTACAGACAGTTCGACTGGTACTGATGATTTTGTTTTAAGGCATGCAGCAGCCTATTGCTAAACAAGTGTAACCCAGTAGGCTATCTCAGAAAGCAACATTCTTATTTCATGTTTCCCGTCTCCTATTTGAGCTCACGTCAACCTCTGCTTAGATAATGTGGGATTATGCTGTGTGAGTGAGTGAGCTGCCCAACCAGTCTGACGACAGTAATGTATCTTACCCTTCAATCTCTATGCTTTTCAGTGGTCAGTTATACTGGGATCACTGCTATCAAGAGAGCAACCCTCCAGTATCACTTGCGTTTCATTAAGGCTGGTTCCATTAAAAAAAAAGAAATGGCAGAAATGTTTGCCATCATCTTTGTGTTAAATAGCAGATCCAAATTGGTGTGATTAGTGTTGAATTAATGTAATAATAGAGTATTTCAAAGTAAAAGTCAGACTAAAAATGGCAATTTATGTACAGTATTCTTAAGTAGACATACAGTCTAATATCTTGACTGAATCCCTATATAAGGATTATTAAGAATCAACATCCCTGTGCAAAAAAGCTACAAAACTACTAAATCAACCACCGTCCATCACCCCACAAAACACATAATAATGTATCTACACTCCACTGCTTATATCTATATTTACAACACAATTTGGGTTTTTTTTGTCAGAATTTTGCAAAACTAATAAAAATGTACTTCAATAGAGACATGACAGGATGTTTTTGATTTCAGTAAATCGACATTAGTAATTTAAAATTCCATCAAACAAACAAAAATATTGAATTGGCAGCATCATTTTTCAGTAGCTTGACAAATGACTGCACTTTATTCATCATTAGTTGCATGACTGATATCAAGCATGTGACAAATTCCACTAAACATCGCTCAGTTCAGTTTCCGCCTCATGCTTAGTGTACATACCTCAATTGATTTAAGTTGTTTTTAAGTGTTACAATATCTGACTACAACAGAGATTAATAATTGGAAATGGATTTTTGATCAACTTACCGAGGTCAATGGGTATCCAATACTTAATTCCTGGTGTTAACAGCTGTGTGTCAACAGTGTGTTTACAGTGACAGAAGAACCTGTCCTGTGTCTCAGTGTAACTCCCTCTCCTCTCTTTGGTATTGAAAGCTTTTACAGAGCAGAGGTGTGTCACCTTGCGCCGTCCCGCCCAGTCAACTACTTCACCTTAGAGATAAAAATATTTACTCATTGTGTCCCCTGTGGAACTACATACTAACAACGCACACACGAGGAAATACTTGGGAAAATGTTGCAGCAACAGTTTTAGATTGTGTCCACTGTATTTTCTTTTGAATTTGGGGATTTTTAATCACATGAGGGGAGATTACAATTCAGGCTGATTCCAATATTTTTTTTACTACTATATTTAAATTGGACTACTGCATGGTTGACATTTTTTGTGATAAAATTGCTTTACGAAAACCCAATTTCATTTTATACATATGTTTTTTTTAATAAGATGCATATGAGTTTTTTGATTATACTGTAATTCCATTCAATTCTTCTTGTTTAAGATGAGCTTTTGTCACATTTCATAGAATTATGTTATGGAATTAAAATGTGCATTTAATGGATTCCTCTGTGTCATTGTCTGTGCATGAAAAAGGGTTTAGAAATGCTCTGATTTGTAATAAAATAAACTGTTGTTCATACTAAAAATATGACAATTATTTATGTTTCTCTGCACTTTTCCCTCTGTATTTTATTAAGACAGACTAATTTTATGAAGGCTACTGCTGATGTTTTATGTTTACATTTGATCTTTTGTATGTCCTTTGGGTGTGTGTGTGTGTGTGTGTTTATATATAAGTCATTAAAAGTTTTTTTTTTACCACACCCTTATTCCTACTTCATCTGTATTATTTCATGTAATTTATATATGTGTGTAAAAACAAAAATAACTTAACTAGATTGCAACTTCACAACACCTTAAAAATGAACTAAACCTCTTTAAACAATAGGCTAGTTAGCTGACAGGGTTAAGGTGTGTGTCAGGGGCAACCATACACAGCCTGCATAGAGCTGAAAAAAAGTGGGGTATCACATTTCATAACAGTCCTTTATTGGAGGTGGAAAAGTGTCCACTCTATCCACCAATGGAGGAGGACAGGCGGAGTCAGGTGAAGTGGCAGCAAGCGAGGTTACCACTTGACTTTGCCTTCAGGACATTGAGAAAACTTTTCAAGGACCACTATAATTTCATACCAAAAAGGTATTTATCACTAATTATTAAGTTCATGCTTTAAAATCCGAACGCATAGGCGATACTGTAGTATGGTGAGTCGGTAGAGGCAGTAGATTTGTGCGTTTTATTTGCCTCCAAATCAGGCATACGTGGCATGCAGCGTGTGTGTGTGTGTGTGTGTGTGTCTGTCTGTGAGACTATGCGGTCCAGAGAAATGTCACTGCCAGGTCAGGTTGACTGACGAGAGCTTTAATGATTGTTAGAGTGATAACATCAATGTAAAAAAAAAGCAATTTATAATTTTGCCGAATCTGAACATTAATGATATTATATAGAAGCTGTTCAAAGACGTGACATTACCCCCCCCCCCCCCCAAAAAAAAACATGCTCGATGAAAGAAGCCGACTATTGCATCAGCTTAACCTTACTTTTATTTTTCCATAAATTAATATTTTAAGAGAATATGTGATGAACTAGAACAAATGGTTTCATGTGGGGTGGAGAAAGTGAACGTTTGCCACGTGTTATAGCCTATTTGGAAACGTGGATCAATAAGATGATTCAACTTTATTCCATCAGTGGACATGATTGTTTAAAATTATGTGCTGTTACATACAGAGAATCCCCGCTATGACAAACAAAAAGATGGGGGGGGGGGGTGCACACTTCACTGTTAAATTTCGTGTTAAATTGGGCAGCATTCAGTCACACGTGTTGGAAAATACATTTTAAGCAGATCGGTGTTTGGATTTATGTTGCGTTCATGGCTCTTCCTGTGCGTCAGAGTGGCAGTATCAATCATTAGTACCAATCATTGAGCTGACGGTTGTAAATGGCAGTCGAGTTTGGCAATAAAATGTCAAAAACAAGTACATTTAAAAAAAAAAAAATAACTGCACATAAGTACTTAAATTAACTTAGTGAGTATTTTTCATTTTCTTTAAATTTATACCTGTAGCCTACTTTATACCAAAGTGATTACCTGATTAATCGTCTTGCAGATAATTTGTCAACATTTTTGATAGGCCTAATTGATTACTTTCCTCAGTCATTTATTTAAAAAGAACAGATACACTTTCACTGTTCCCATCTTTTAAAATGTGATAACCTTTTCAGACAGATTTGATTGCAACATTTATGCACTTACATTTTAAGGTCTTTTCCGCTTTATTGCCTTGTTTAAAACATTTGTTAGCGAAGTGTTTTTTTTTTAAGTAATCACATGCAATGAGTTACATTACTTTGATGAATTAATTAAATAGTTACATAACATTAATTATGGTATAAATATGGTAACTTGTATCTGTACCCTATTACATTTCAAAATTAACCTTCCTGACACTGTTGATAAGTTTCCTTCAGTTATTAAAAAGAAAAGACACACATTCACTGTTCCCATCTTTAAAATGAGATCACTTGCTTGTTTTTTCTTTGTTTTCTAAAATTGTAGGTAACAATTAATACATTTTTGGGATTTTTATTGGTAACTGAACAAAATAAGTAATTGAAAACTTGATTTTAAAGCTTTTTTAGACGAATGATCATTTAAAATTTAAATAAAAAGTCGATTAGTCGGGTCTGAACACGGTACTTGCGCCGATGCTTACTCTGGCACACAGAAGTCGTGCAGTCCCCCTGAACGCAGCAGTGTAGTAGGTGGGGTGCGGCTTGTTGCATCAGGCGGAAGGAACAAGCCCACGGCTGCTCCACCAATGAACGGCGACGACATGCGGGCGGTAAAGATTTAGCACATTCACCGAGTATATGAGGCGTTTTCTTTCTGTTTTACAGTGTCTGCAAGAGTTAAATATCGCCGTCAAAATATCAGATATGTATATGTGTATGTATATTCAGTTTAAAACAGAAGTTTTTCTCAGCTCGCGACGTGGTTGATAGCGTAACGCGCCAGTAGCAGTCCAAACAGCAGCCCCCACGTGCTCGTTTACTCCTTTGAAAGGACCGAAGAATAAAACGTTATCGCCTACATTTTTAGTTTTTAGCGTCTTTAGCGTTTCTTCTGCATCTTCGTCGACAGCATTTTCCAGTGAACAGGTTGGTGCTATTTATGAGACGTGTCTGTTTTGTGAGTGTTTGACAGATGGTCCGGGGATGTACTTAGCCATGTAGATACCGCGCAGATACTACAACTGACACTGTTTCTCAACAGCGAAGATGTTATCAGCACTTGTTTAGGAGCTAAGAGCTCTAAGTAATTTGAAGAATGTGAAAAAATGTGTTATTTTATCGGATCCATGTTGCTTTATTTAGGGCTTATTGTACACCTGCGTTAATAGAGTGATATACTGTTATTATCCACCTGGTGGGATAGCTGGCTGCTGTTATGTTCACTCAGATGGGTTCCTACGGTCATGGAAAACCTGGTAAAGTCAAGGGATTTCACAGTCACATTTTCCAGGCGTGGGAAAGTTATGGGATTAGTAGAAATCATTGAGAGTTTGGGGAGTTTTTTGTTTGTTTACTTTCAAAAATGGGAAGAAGGCAATAAGCAGCTTGTAAGAAATGACTGAAAAACATAGCAAGAAATTAGTAAACATGACAAGGAAATTAGGAAACGGAAAGACAAAAAAGCAAAAACAAACAAGGAAATGACTTGAAATATCCTTAAAATATATAATTCTGTAAAATTAATTATATATATATATATATATATATATATATATATATATATATATATGTATAATATATGGTTTTCTAACCTTTTCCCCTTGCTTTTAAAAAATGCATTTCTAAATTTACCAGTTTTTTTGCAATTTGCGGGACATTTCTTACCAAGTTGCTCATTCTTTTTCTTATATTTTCAAAAATCAAACCAATTTGCTTTTTGTTCAAAACACTTGTGAAAGGCGTCTGAACACTAACTAAAATCTTGTTGATGCAGGTTTAAAAAAGTGAAAAATCACTGAAACTTTTTAAAAAATAATGGTCTTTTGTTGTTTGTCATGAAACTGTTACATTAATCTCTCATGAATAACCTTCCACATACTGTAATGTATATCCTGTAGCTGTTGACGTAACGTTATGTGTGACAGTGTTTACCATCACATACATTAGTGAATTTTCTCCCTGTATTTCCTCCTTCTCTGGTTTTAATTCTAGGTCCTTGAAAACTTATGGAAAAGGTTTGAAGTCCTGTACATAAAAATGTGTGGGAACCCGGGATACCAGTCATAGACCCAGTTTAAACTAATGTCGTTTAATACATTGCCCTTTGCAACATGTTCTCATTGCTATAAATAGGATAGGCAAAGTATTGGAAATATTTCCTATTATAACACATTTCAATCTAACAGCACTAACCTCCAAAATGACCATTATGATTCAGCACTCTGAAAATATAAAAAGTGGACATGGAGACATTCTTGAAAGTAGGATTTATTACATTTATTTTAGCTAGGTCTTCCTAAAAAAACTGGCAACTGAGTGTTCACACACACACACACACACTTGCTGGGGTCAGAGCAGTAGGTCAGTTTGTGATACATCACAAGTTAAGGCCAGGAATGACTATGAAGCATCTCCAAAACGACTCTTCAGCAGCAGAAAACTCCCCATTAATCTATTTAAATAAATCAACAGGATATCTGTGTTGGCCATCATGGATGATCAACCAGTCTTCAACAGGGCTTTATATTCTGATGAATTTCTTTCTGTTTTTCCTTTTGTCCCCTCCCGTCTTAGATGGAGAAGCAGCCCCTGCCAACTGACGATGACAAGACAGGAACCACAGAGTCGACGCTCGACGGCTTCGCTGGTGAAGAGAGCCAGCAGGGCTCCTCTGAGCCTGCTGCTCGAGCAGGATGGAACAGTAAAATAGAATATTTTCTGGCCCAGGTGGGATTCAGCGTCGGACTTGGCAACGTCTGGAGGTTTCCGTATTTGTGCCATCAAAATGGAGGAGGTCAGTACCTATTTTATTGCCATCCGTGTTGTTCCCACAGGATTGGGTCCCGTGAGTCCCGTGGGACCAAACACCAATGTAGGTGCAGAATATATAATACAGTATTTTGTTGGTGCAATGATCACAGGGGGAGCATGTGATGAAAAAAAGAGAATACTAAAAAAAAAAGAGAGACTCTTCTGTGCGTGTAGATGCATTAATTACCAGTTGTGCGCCTCCAAATCTAAGCAGTACATGATTTAACATTGTGTTTACAGATGTATACGCTATCTGTAAACAACACTGAGAACTGTTACATCAGAAGCCTGATGTTCCAACATCTGGTTTATATCTGTTGCGATGGGAAACTTTGTCAACTCTTTGGTAAAAAAATCGACACAGGCCACAGTGATTTAAGCAAGTTTTGGTTCTGACAGTTTTTTCAGTTTCGTTTTTGTTTTTCGTTTTAGTGTATTTACATATGTGCCCACAGTTAACATATACATACATATACAATCATGCATACATTTATATAGCCATTGAAACAACAACATCACAACAGTATACAGCCCAAGAATCCCCAACAAATCCAGCTACTTTTTTTGCTTTGTTTTGGGGGATTATGTAGATTTTTTTGGCAGTTCACAGTGATTAATCAGATAGGAAACTTGGGGAGAGAGAGTCGGTATGACATGCAAAGCTTCTCAGCTGGTATCAAACCAGTGACCTTGCAGCTTGGGAATCAAAAATATACACGGCATGCAACCTAAGTAAACCACATTTTTGTAGGTTAAAAAATCCAAAAGAGCTTTGTGTGTTGTTTACCCTGGAAGATGAATTAGAGATATTTTCAAAAGAATATGGTGTTGCAGGCGGCTGTAGACAGAATGGTGTGGGATTTTTAAAAATCAGTCTAGCGTTAACGTGTGCTTCTTCTTTACATAACATTTGTATTGTCAAATTGTGGTGCTGGTTTCTTAAGTGATTTCTGGTCCCCCTCCTCTCCGCAGGGGCTTTTCTCCTTCTCTATGTGCTGCTGATGCTGGTTGTGGGCATCCCCTTGTTCTTCCTGGAGCTGGCGGCTGGTCAGGCCATCCGACAGGGCAGCATCGGAGTGTGGAGGTACATCTCCCCCAGGCTGGCAGGGATCGGCTACTCCAGCTGTGTGGTGAGATACTGATTGTTAAATGATTGATAGTATTGATACTATAGGATTGTCCAGTATATTGTTCAGAGTTCCCTCTGTCATGGAAGACCTGGAGAAGATGTGGGATTTCAAAATCAAATTTTCCAGGCATGGGAAAGTCACGGAATTAGTAAAAATCATGTGACGTTTTGGAAAGGTCATGAAATTTTAGTGTGTGTAATAAAAGTAATCTTCAGGGCATAACCTCCTATGTATTGTAACATAACAGTGTATTTATTTTCTGTAAGTCAGCTGTTGACATAACTTTTAATACACGTCAACTCAAGGCTGCAGAATATATCATAATAAGTGGTGTAAGTGCAGTGTGAGGGAGCAATGACGTGTTTATTTATTAACTGAAAATAATATTTGCACAGCGGCTCTATAAAACATAATGTCATTTTGTCACCAACCTGATCATCTTGTTCTCACATGTCCTCAGGTATGTTTCTTCGTAGCTCTCTACTACAATGTGATCCTCGCATGGAGTCTTTTCTACCTTGGGAACTCGTTCCAGTACCCTCTGCCTTGGGAACAGTGTCCAGAACAGGGGAATGTAACAGGTAAACACGCAGCATTAAACTGATAAGACATGAGCAGTTATTACATTTTAAATGTATTTGTTGTGAGTCGCACACAGGACGAGTAATGGCTCTTTTTTTTTTCTTTGCACCAGTAAATGAATGTGAAAAGAGCTCCCCTACGTCGTATTTCTGGTATCGTAAAGCTTTGGATATCACAGACTCGATTGATGAGATGGGCTCTTTCAACACTTACATCGTCTGCTGTCTGCTGGCGGCCTGGACCATCGTATGCCTGGGAATGTTTAAGGGTATCAAGTCCTCTGTCAAGGTAACTGTGCGGTCTGTTGTGGCTCCCTCTTTTCCAGAGTTTTGATGTTACAGTAAAGGAAGTTGTGCCGATAAGAGGATGGGATTGTTTGCTTATGTTTTTGCAGCTCTCAGATGTTTCACTCGGGTCGTATTAATCCGGAGCTTTAAACACGGCAGCTGCTAACCTTTGTCCAGTCTGTCGCTTGATGAGTTACGTCTTCAAACATCACAGTTTTAAATAACTGATTGGTTTACGTATGATTATCTGCGTTACGATATGGATGTAAGAGTTGGATGGTTGCAGGACAAACTTGGAAATGGTGATGGGAAGAGTTGCTTTGATATTTCCAAGGAATGTGAAGTTTTTAATTTTTTCTCAATGATTGGTTACCATTGCCACTTTGGGACCAGCTGAGCGTGAAACAACAAAAATGTGAAGAAAAGCCTTTAATGAAAAACACTGACGTAATAACAGACTGGTATCGTGTGCACGCTACACTGTTATGGCATTCCCAGTTTGGTCAAATCCCAGTCATGTGTCAGGCTTAGATTTCAGGGTTATTGTGGGTGAAGGAATCTCGCTGGAATGTCTGGCTTAGGTGCTGACCCACTTTAAATGGCCAAATCCACATTATGTGTTTCAGTAGAGGAGGAGTTTTGTAAAGTACTATTTTTTTAGAGTGTTGTTTTCCCTAATATACATCAGCTTGTTTAGTCAGTAAAGATAGAGTGCCTTGCAAAAGTATTCAGCCCCGTTTGTGTTTTTCCTATTTTGTTTCCTTACAACCTGCAGTTTAAATGGATATTTCTTGTAACGGACCTACACAAATTAGTCAAAGTTGATAAAATGAAAGAAAATGTTTTAAAAATCTGAAAATAGAAAAATTAAAAGTGGTGTCTGTTTATTTATTCACCGCCTTTGCAACAAATCCCCTTAATAAGACCTGTTGCTATTAAATACCTTCAGCAGTCACACATTTAGTTAAATAAAGTCCACATTATCAGCGTGTCTGGACACCTGTTCTAAAAGGCCTAGATTCTGCAGCAGCAGGAAATGCAGGAAACATTGATGTTTGATAAAAACACAACTGCTTTTTTTGACAATATCTCAGCTGGAAAAAACAGCAATGAGTTTTTACAAAACACAGAGGTTTGGCGCTTAAAAAGCCACATGAAAACAGTGAAGTGGTCGCTAAGTATAACCCATTTAGTTGTTTGTTGGTCTGGAACAGTGGTCTACAGCTTTGGAGGCGTCTTATATACTAAGTCCCTGTAGAAACACTAATGTGATGGCCAGGTCCCATGGATCCTTAAAAACTCTTAAAAGGCATCAATCTAAAAAAAAAAAAAAAAGCCCATAATTGGTCTAAAATGTCGTAAAATAATTTTTCAATTTCTTAAAAATGGAAAGACATTAAAGGTACAACTTTATGAATCTGTTTTTCTGACATTACACTGTGAAATTTCAAAATAATAGATAACTTAAAGAATATGACTAGCATTGCTGTCACCCAAAAGTCATGTTTTATATTCAAGTGAGTATTATGGCAAATATTCTCCCTAACCTTAAGTAATTAGTGTCAGATCTTCATCTCTTCCCCAGTTTTGGTAACAGTGAAATCATTCTTTAACTTTATTTTGAGTGGCATTTAAAAAAACTCTTAAATTCCACTTGCTGTAAGCTGTAGGAACCCTGGATTGGTATGAGACGTACAAATGTAACATTTGTGGTTTGCAGAAACGTACAATGCCAACATTTCCTTGTGGTGCGCGGGCTGTGGCATCAGTATTATCTGCCGTTTTCTGGTCGTGGTTCATGTTTACTTAACAAACCCAGAAACATCCCGTTTTAGGTGTGGAAATAACTCACTTCTGTATTTAAGCTTAAAGTTAACATCTGAGGGGAAGTTTAATACCACTGAGGCTGACATCAGGTGTTTCACGCAATTACTGACTTAATCATCTCAGATTACAACGGCCATATGCTGCCTGTCTAACAAGCAGCGGGCTTTGCTCTTAAGATTAGGTGAAGCGACAGTTACCTCTCTGGGGGAAATGGGTTGTTATAGCAGCAAACTTAGTTGGATTCAACATTGAACTTACAAAAATACAGTTTATTTAAGGATATGGACTGCACCTAAACTGTTTAAAGTCCAGATGAAATGGCATCGTGAGAATATCTAGCTTCAGTATCGGGGGGGATATAATGTTGAGAAGAATTTGATTTGATCGGAAATAGGAGGCTTGCGTATCTTGCGTATCAATGAAAATGTGTGGGAACCTTCGTAGTAGTCCGTGCATGAGCTGAAATGTACTTAGGATTTGTAAAAAGAATAGGGAGCCACATGAGGCGACGTGCCTGTACACACAGGCAATACCAAAATACTGACCTCTGCAGGTAGTTGTCTGGATTCACTTCTTAAAGTATTCATTCTTTGTCACTGTCTAGGTGATGTATTTCTCCTCCATCTTTCCTTACGTGGTGCTGTTCTGCTTCCTGGTCCGAGGGCTCCTGCTGGATGGGGCCTTGGAGGGAATCACCTACATGTTCTACCCAAAGGTACACACGGATAAAATGTCTGGTTGAACGTTCAAAAGAGAGGCAGATATGAATATTTCCCTGATGCACTTGTTGTTCCCTCTTTGCATAATTAGCTGGAAATTTGGGGAGACATTCAGGTGTGGCGGCAGGCAGCCACGCAGGTTTTCTTCGCCTTGGGCCTTGGCTTCGGATCCATTATCGCCTACTCCTCCTACAACCCCAAGAACAACAACTGCCACCGTGACGCCTTCACTGTCTCCACTATAAACTTCCTCACATCTGTGCTGGCGACGCTGGTGGTGTTTGCTGTGCTCGGCTTCCGCGCCAAAGAAAAGGTCATGGAATGTGTTGTCAGGTACGCTTTAATCAGAGGACACATTTTGAATCATGCATTAAAAGAATCACACATTTTGACTAAAAGTATAAGGCACTACTATGTCAGTATTTATTTAATGGTCCAGACGATGTGTAGAAGGCCTTTTTTTTTTAGTTTTTATTTCTGTCTCAACAGCTCGTACAATCATATTAATAATCTTGCCCACAACTTTTTTCTTTCTTTTTTTTTTATGTTTTCTCCACTGCGTCTACATAAACCATACATCACGTCATAATAATGGAATAAAATTTAGGAAATTAGATAATAATAACAACAGAAGTAGTAATAATAATAGTGATCATGATGATAATAGTAACCATAAAGGCAATAATGATTTGAATAACAATGGTGGTGAAAAGAGAAAGATGCAAAGCTTAAAGAACAGAGGTGTGAATCAGAAGAACAAGCAAAAACAGCAACAACGAGGGGAAAAAAGGTTGGATGGGGGTTAAGGGTCGAGTTGTGTGTGAATGTGTGTAACCTGTAATTTTTCTAACTTTTTTTTTGGCTTAAGACCTGCTCCACGGTTTCTTTAATTCTTTAATTCTCTTTGCATCTCACAAACTATTTTGTATGCCTAAGACGTTTTTATAGAACTTCATATGTTTTGTTGCATGTGTCTTATGTTTACAACTGTGTTTTGTCCTTTCCTTTCTTTTTTTTTTAGTAATATGAAGGAGTTATCGGCACAGTTTCGGAGTAGTAATGTGGACGTAAAGCTGATGCCAAGCTTCGACTATTCTGACCCCGGTTCTGTGGCACTAGAAGACTACAGGGCCTGGTTCAAACAGTACGGAAATATGATCCCAGGCAATTTAACAGACTGCGACTTGGAAAAAGAGATGCAGCAGGTAAATATTGAGTTTTTGGACGATGCGGATGGTTTTGTGTTTTGTGTGCTGTACATAAAAAAAGCTAAAGCTGGCACTCTTGTTTGTGTTCAGGGTGTGGAGGGCACAGGCCTTGCTTTTATTGCCTTCACAGAGGCCATGTCGCTCCTGCCTGGCAGCCCCTTCTGGTCAGCGCTCTTCTTCCTCATGCTGCTCAACTTAGGACTCAGCACCATGTTTGGCACCATGGAGGGCATCCTCGCTCCGCTCACTGACCGCTTCAAAACTTTGGCCAAAAATAAGACCAAACTGACAAGTAAACATTCTTTTTTTTCCTTTTTTTAACCTTGACCATTGTTTTTTCTTTAAAGGAGGGGATCCCGATCCATGCACACCCCAACTTCACAGTATCTAATTAACGCTTTGAAACCTGGAGTTTTGTGCATTCTGACTCACAAGTATTGAAGTTTTTTTTTTTGTTTTTTGGAGCAAATTGGTTTGCTTTCCCTTTTTCCTTTTGAAAACATGGGAAAAAGGCAATGAGCCACTTGGCAAAGAGCGCCAAGGAAATTAGTAAATTTGACAAAAATGAATAAATTTAAAGCTAGGGGAAATTTCCAAAACTTATTTATAATGATCCTAATTATGAGTGTGAATTTTATGTTTCTCAAAGTGTTTGGCAGTAAAGTCTAACCTCACTCGACCCTGTTACCGGCAGATATCTCACTCTGTCATTTTGCCTGTGAAGTTACAGCCAGTAGATGAGTGTCTCGTCATACGTCATGGAGCCGATTTTACTGACACCTTCAAGCAAAGACGGAGAAAATTGATTAAAATTACCTCCTGAACTTATTCAGGATAAATCACAAACGTATCCATTGTGCTAGATTGTGTACACTGTCTTTGAAAGAAATCGTGTTTTGCTCTAACATGTGTCTTTTGTTTTAGTTTTTAGCTGCATCATCGGCTTTCTGATTGGCCTGCTCTTCACCCAGCGTTGTGGGAACTACTTTGTGACAATGTTCGACGATTACTCTGCCACTCTGCCCCTCATCATTGTGGTGGTTTTTGAGACTTTCAGTGTGTCTTGGTTATATGGAGCTGATAGGTGAGGTGTATTTTCAGACTGTGGCTAACTGTCTTAACTCTGCCACATATCCGTTCAGATCTCTGAGTATTATCAGCGTTTAAATATGTCATTCCTGAAAGTTTACCACTCTGTTTCTGAAGGTTCCTTGATGACATTGAGGCGATGCTGGGCTGGCGTCCCCATGTGATTTACAAGTACCTGTGGAAATACATCTGCCTGCTTGCTATGCTGGGGCTGCTGGCCGCCACATCCATTCGGATGATCATCAAACGCCCCACTTATCTGGCTTGGAACCAAGAGAAGGTAAAGAGAATCATATCAAAGCAACATGATGTAGCAGTTCGGTTCCATGCACCTTGGGACCCACCGAGTGCAACACCACATTTGTAAAACACACATAGTGCCCCGCCTCATGGACAATGTGTATTTGTTGACAAGCAAAGGGATGCGGAATTGGCAAAGTCGTTGTCGACTGACGGTGTACGGTAATATTGACAGACTTTCTTGCCATGCAACTGTCAAAAGTCTGCACAACCGCTGCGCTAATCTGTGACAAGTAGCATGCGTAGCTAACAAAGCAGGTGACAAAAACGTTCTGCCGCTGACATGAAGCTGTAACATGTTACCTGCTAAACCTCTGTTGAGAGAGAGGCTGAATCTGTACTTTAAAAACTATGGCAAATGGTCTCCATTTTTGATAAATTTGCTTCCTTTTTCAGGCTTCTGAGGAGTACCTGGAGTACCCAAGCTGGGCTCTGGCTGTTATGGCTTTATTGATCATATTCGCCATGATGCCCGTCCCAGTGGCTTTGGTCCACGCCGTTCTGCGGGACAGGACAAAGCAAGGAGCCAGAGATACAGAGACTGGTCAGTACAGCATTGTTAGCACCGATGACAAGTGTGACACCCCCATGACTGACATGTCTGAACTGGACCGAACGAACGGGACCGCTGCCTCCTTTTCCTAAACACTGGACATGAAGTTGCAGTTTGGGAATTTACTTGCAATATGCGGTCAAATGTTTAGTTGGCCATTTTGAAGGCCGGTTGAATTATCTCACTGCCTTTAGTGAGGCTGTGACACAAAAAACAATTGCAAGGTGGGGAAAAAAAATCCTTATTTAAATATTTAAAACCTACTACTCCAACAAGTACAACTTTTAAAAAGTGTGTAATATGGAAAATAAGGAACAATTAACTTATTTTTGGGAACACAAGGTAGAATTTCCACTGTTTGTCAGAGTTGTCCAGCATAAGCCATATCATATTCCAGTTTTTAGTTTTGTGAGAATAGTTCACTTGTCCATTCATCTGAAACATCCTACATTTTTCTCCTTTTATAAATGCACGCTCGTGAGATGCACCTCATCATTTCAAGAATCCAGACATGCCCTTTTGACCATGAACGGCTATCAAATCCAGGAAGGACAGGTTTACATCTTACCACTGTTGTACGTCTCTTTGTTATATATTTAAAGCTTATTGGTCATTTTTTAACCTTTTTTTATAATGAACTCTTTTGCAGCACAGAGAATGTGACAGTCATGAAAACAGTTTTAGGTTGGGCATCAGATTTTTTGAGTTGAGCTACAACAAAAAAGCAGAGCCTTAATGAAAACATGCAAATAGCAGCCATCATCACCATCACCTGTGTGTAAAGAATAGGGCTTCAAACAATGATTTTTAAATGTTTGTTATTGATCAATCTCGCAAATATTCTTGATTAATCGTTTGGTTTAAAACATGTCTGAAAATAGTGAAAAATATCCATCCCAGTTTCTCAGTGTCAGAGAAGATGTCTTAAAATGTCTTGTTTTGTCAGTCAAAAACCCGAAAATACTCAATTTAACATGAAATAAAACAGAAAAGCAGGAAATCTTAATATTTAAGGTGCTGAAAACAGCATTTTCTGCCATTTCTGCATGTAAAATTATTTTAAGGATTAATCGATTTTTGAAGAATAATCACGACAATCAGAGAGTGAAGGGAAAATGCTTTTAAAAAAACAGATTTTGTTCTGTTTTGTCGCAATTTTATGTTTTTTTTTCCAAAGCTTAACAACTACATTTGTTAAAGTTTTTTCAGACTGTTACATCAGGAAAGAAAATTTAATGCAGCTGTTAAGCATTAATAATATAAGAGCATTAATGTTTTTTTTTTTAACCACACAGACGCTATATAATCTTGTTTACAGCTCAAAAACACCTGAGTCACGGTTTTGGTACAGTTAAATATGCTGTGCGTATACTTTGTGTTTGCAGGTGTAGCTACACAGTTCAGTTCATACAACACACTTACATTCTCTTGATATTTAGCAGCTGCTTAACAGTATCAAAGCATTGTTTTATGCTGATTGTTATTTTATCACCACCGTTTGCTTTTTATTGGTTAAGACAAATTTCAAGTTCTCAACACACGTTTTTATCATCCTGTCGTGTTGTTGAATGTGATTTCAGACATTAGCAACAAAACCAGCGTAATGGTTATATCAGGTTATATCATCAATCATTCGTCCCCGTTTGTCCACATGGTGCAAATACTATGGTAGTTTTGTAATGTAAATATGTATATAGTACCAGTAGAAACTCTTTAAGAACAAATGTAATTGGAATTGTGTGTAGGGTTTTCTATCTTTTATTGATTGTAAATTAGAAAAATTGCATGGACCATGGGTTTTTTCTTAAGCTGAGGTTTAGGAGGAAACTAGCTGCATGTTTGTTTAAACAGGCTCGATAAAGCCACCGACCTGTCGAAGTATTCCTTTACTTCAGAGTTTAGTGCAGTAAATGATGTAATTAATGTGTTTATTTTGTACAATATTTTTTTAGACTTATTTACGTGGTCTTCATTGTATTTTCATGGACATTTTTTCGGAAACTGAAAGGGTACTTTGTTTTACATTTTCAGTGGGTTACTATCAAAATGAACGGACCTTATGCTGTTGAATGTACCCAAACTAAGTGCCTTCAGACTTTATTAGGCTGACTGAACAAAATGTTAAAGGCACTACAGCATACAGTATGTACAGTTTCAAACACATTTCTTTTGATATCTTCACTTTTTAACAGTGTATGTACTCTGTAAGTGTGTATAAAATGAGTTTTTGAGAAAAATGTAATATAATGCCACTGCTATGTAATATATTTTGGACATTTCAATACAACAGTACAGTGTCTTGAAACAATCTGCGCTGTTTGACATGTAGCTTAAGCTTATAATTTACACATTGCTCAAACTTTTCCCCGACAATGTTGTAAGTATTGAATTGTAAGTATTGTGATAAATGTTTTTTTTTTTTTTTTATTGACATTTTTAGAGGGTTATTTTTAGGGATGTTTGTTTTCTTTCAGAAAAAAGGGCGATCAATGTGCATCTAGAAAAAAAAGGGAGTTTGAGTTCAGTATTACAGGTACATGAATAAGTGTGCCAGCTCCACAGCAGAAATTAAGATTATTTAAAAGCATCATAACGTTTAAGTTGAGGTAGGAATTTGAACTGCAGCCTCAGATAGTGATGTTTTTCTTTCTTGTTTAAAAAAAAAAAAATCTTGTCCAGACTTGCTGAGCATGACTGTATACCTATTTCCTATGAACAGCATAGTACGCTCATTTCTCTAGTATTTCTTACAGGGCTTTTCAACTGAAGCATTTGGTGGTTACATCACTTACTAAAAAGCTCTGAGATGCTAGCAGTGTTTTTTTAAGGGAGTAAAGAGCCCTTCCATCCCTCGCTGTGTGCTGCCGTCCATCTGCACCATTATCTGCCTGGGAAAGTTGAATCGAAACAAAACTTCTGCCAGAGTAAACACCATCTGAACAGCTGTATACGAGGACAACATGTAGAGGTAATGTGATGACTTGCTTTTCTTATTAACTTGTGATTATAGAGGGTGAAACTCAACATGCGGCCCCCTGACTGAACAAAGTCAACTCAACAGTCAGTTTGTGTCTTGGTGTGTCTGTAAAAGTCTGCATCTCATATTTGCACAACACGCGCAGGTGGCCTGAAACACGATGTTCAAGGCTATCAAGATATGTGTTAGGGCAGCTATTGTTTGAGCTTTTGAAAATCTGTTTTGACTGTTTGACTCAGTGAACAGTTTGCTCATTTCAGTCCTTGAACAGTTTGAGTGCACTTGCAAGTCTGTGCAGTAAGTGAGGGGATACACACCACTCTTACTGAGAAGTGTTTGTGTTTCAGTCACTACAAACCAGCCAGCTGAAATGATAAGATATCACTGTTAATGTGACTAATTAAACCAGATGGAAGTCATTTTAGTCCACGTATGACCTGATTTGATCTGAGTGGTCCAGACCAGCAAAACGCTCATAATAACCTTTAAATAATACTGCATTAATTATTTATTATTAATATTAATAATATTGAATTAAATTATTATTAATTATTTGACACCCCTGAACTTTACAGTGTATCTGAAAAATGTATCTCCAGCTTCCCAGATTGTCCACTGACATCATTGAATGAGGAGTGAGATATAATTAACTGTATGCAACTAAAAGTGAAATTCCAAACTCTAAGTGAATATACCAAAATAACATCCAGAAAATGACTCAGGTTATTGTATTCTATATTTTTTCATATTTAGATAAATAAATTTTAAAAAATTCTGAAGAAGGTAATTCGATAGATTTTTTTGTATAATAGTTATTCCGACTCACTCACCACCTTGTATAGACGAGTTGTATGAGATTGAAGCAGTACGTTTATGTGTCAGCAGGGAGCTCTGTTGCACTCACGTCAGGGTGTTTCTCTGCTCAACACCTTACTGCAGGTTGTGTGAAATCTGCAAAAAACATTTAACCCCTCGTTTGGTTCGCCATTGTTAAATGAGATGAATCCTATTTTTCTCATTATGTTGAAAGAGACCTAAATAAGAATGGATTTAAGTAGTCATGAGCAAGCAACCGCTGTCCTCTCTGCAGTTTTTTGTAAATATTTCTTTTCAAACTACAATTTCAAGGTCAAAACACTGCCAGAGCAGAACGTACAGAAGGAAACCCCGACTGAAATCATCTCTTTGTGAGGCTGCTTTGTGTATCTCAACAGGGCACTTTTGTAAGCAATTTTCTAGATGTGTATGCTTGTGTGGGAGAGTACTCACAGGTGTCCCCTTGGAAATATTAGGGGCCTGGGGAGTTGAGTTGTCTTGGATGCAGTCTCACTTCAGTCAGCCAGAGAGGCAGAGAGGACAGGACCAACACCCGGCAGAGAGAAACACGGCATCCCCGCTTCGACCTCAGGTAAACCCACGTACAAAGACTGATTTCAAATTGTTAAAACTTGCCTTTGAATACCAGTGAATGCATATGTGTAAGATACCGAGTTTATTTAATAGTTTGATACATTTTTAGAGCAGGGCCAGACTGTGAAAGAATAGCTACTAACAACAAGCTGTAAGTAAAGTAAAACAACAGCAATATTGTTTTGACTGATTGGTTTACATGGCTTTGTGGTGAGCATTAAACTCCCTTACCAGCCTTTTAAGCAAACTAAACCTTCAGAATAAGTAGAAAACCTTCAGAAAAAAACTATTTATGTTTTCATTGCTCATATTTTTCCAAGTATCTTTAATTTGTAGGCGTATCAGTGGACACATGGCGGGCCTCGCAGCTCTCTGCCTGCTGCTGGTGTTTCCACTGAGCAGCTCCCAGAGCACCCTGCGGTCTGAGCAGCAGATCAATGTTCATCAGGCCCCGGCAGCACCTCCCTCTCCACCACACATACGGGACCTACTTAAAAAAGAGGAAACCGCTCATTTAAATGCAAAGCAAACATGTGAGTGTGGCTTAAAGAAATGTTCAGTTAGAACTGCATATATTTATCCTGCACAGTTCAAAACAAAAATGCCAAAATACATATTTCTATTGATTTTAGTTTTTGATAAATTCTTACCTGTAGTGCCATTTATCAATCCAGACTGTTTTGGTGTGAGTTGCCAAGTGTTGGTAGATATTTGCTTTAAATTAATGGATGTTAACAGCAATGTCTCCTTCCAGAAATCATGACCTGGTTACCAAAGACAATCCATAGACATTGTTATGAGCAGTTTGATGTAGGAACTATTTTCTTCCTGCTGAACTGCACTCGTTGACCGAAACACCACACAGAAAGAATTGTGCATCTACAGCTAGCATCACTGAGCTGCATATGTCCAGGTAACAAACATGCTCCACATAGGCAAGATTTCATTAAAAACTTTTGTGCATTCACAGATGCCCATGTAGACAAAGATAACGCCAAAGTGGGCCTGTTCATCGCTGCGGCTATGGGAACTTTCGCTCTGATGGCTGCCGTGTACTGCATCTACAACAAGTTCTACACCAAACACCAGTACCTGCACACCGGTCTAACGATGACTCAGGTACAGTAATATATATATATATATATTATTAAATACTATTGTATTGGAGCCTCTTTTAGCTTACATTTAAGGAAGCAGCAGCTCTTTTGCACCAAGTAGCATCGCCTACAGGGACAGTCAGAGACCTGCATGGTTGTAAAAATACACATCTTATCTGTCTTCACTACAAAGTGGCGCCACATCAGAGAAAACTAAAATAAAACTGACAACTACTGTATGACCGCAGAATGTTCTCTCACAGAGTGATAAAAGGAAACCACAGATTAAAATACAGTTTCCTCATCAGCAGACACAGAGAAAAAAACTGGTCCTATCAACATCTGATCTATTTTTTCTCTCTTGTCTCTTGGGTATCATTTGTTGTAAAGCATCACAGGCCAGCTCGAATATTAAACGTTCGCGTGCTGTGTCGTGTTTATTGACGTGCAAACTCGTTTCTTGGAACTAAAGCACATCGTGCTCACTGCCAGTTGGAGGCACTGATAAACAATATTCCATATGTAGCTTTGTAAATGTGTATATACAGTAGCTATAGATATCGATAGAAACTTGATGGTTCATGATGTGTGCAGTAGAGCTGCAGATTAAGCTATTTTCATATTGATTAATCTGCCAATTATTTTCTCAAATAATCAATAAATTATTCTGCCAATAAAATGTCAGAAAATAGTGGAAAACAGCATATGTAATTTCCAAGAGCCCAGGGTGACATGGTGGTGGTATGTTTTATATGATCAACAGTCCAAAAATCCAGAGCTATTCAGTTTATTATCACAGGGTTCCCACATGGGTCATGGTAAACCTGGAAAAGTCAACTAATTTTACAATCATATTTCCCAGGCTTGGAAAAGTAATGTTTTATTTTTATTTTTATTTTCTGTAGCTGATGTTTCCCAAATTTTAAGAAAACATTCTGCCAATTTTTTCTTCTTTTTATAAATAAAGTTGGCTTCTGTTTTTTCTTTCAGGGAGCTTTTTGTAGAAAACTGATTCAAAATTTTTTGCATTTTTTAAAAAATTTTGCTGATTTTTAACGCAAATGTAAAAAATGTTTTTGATTTTATTATTTCTAAATTGTATTTCAAAAGAATACCAGAGGGTTTGGAAGGCATTTTTACTTCTTTTTTTTTTAATCTGTGATTTTTTTCTATATATTTGGCAATTTTTCTAAAACCATGAAAAAATTTGGGCGATTTTAAATTTTGATTTATTTATGTATTTTTTTGTTTTGCAAGAAAACAGGTTTAGACTGCATGTTTCTTTGAAATTCGCACTGGTTATCATAGCCAGAAACTTCAAAAACAGAAATTATTGTTGAATTTTCCATCTCCATTTCCATTTCCAGTGGTTCTTGAACAGATTATTGGGGATGTTGAAATTATGGTTGCGCTGGGCAAGTAGGGTAAAGAAAAAACATTGGGTGAGGAAGAAAAATATTTTTGGTCCTTGTAGTTTTGAAATGTTGTCCATGAAAGAGTGGGAACCCTGTTATCATGTGTGACAAAGACAAGCATGAAATGCTCACATTTAAAGCAAAAGAAGCAAATGTTTTGCTTTAAAAAAATAATAATTGTTTGATGATCAAAATAGTTGGCAGCTAATTTCCTGTTGATCATCTAAGTTTGGTGTCTCACTAAACTGTGAGCTAGTATGTATGAAATGTTTACAGAAATCTGTCTACAAAATTCAATAAGGGGTTCCTTATATATCTGTCTGCAGATTTAACCACTGACCCCATGGAACCTCCCCCCGTGTTTTTCCACGCCTCTGCTGGCCCCAGTGCGCTAGATGTGCGGAGGGCCGGTTATGGCTCACTCTCAGATACTCCATCCATCATCTCTGTGCCACCCAGCCTGTCCCCTCCTCCCGCCGCCATGCCCTTCCCTCCCCTCTTCCTGTCCTCTCACTCTCTGAGAACTATATCAGCCAGGGATCTGGAGAAGAGCTGTATCTGATATTGAATCTTTAGTTTGCAGTGTGAGACTTCTGAATGACAGAAAAGAAGTAGTAACATGAATATGCACTTTTCTGATACCTACACACATCAGACACTATTTTAATTTTTGCACATGCAAACCCTGACTCAATCGGGGGTTTCAAACAGTAGGAGAATGCAGAGGAAGGGACTTTTTACAGCAATATTTGGTGGTAGAACATACAGGAGAGTCCTGTGCTGTGATGTGATAGCTCATCCACCTGCCAAATTTCTCATTTACCACCAACAGATCTTCCCCAAACATTTCCCTTTGCATCACAAGCACATGTATGGACTGTAGTCATTTGTGCTGTACTGCACAGCTGTAATATGTAGATTTTTCCTGCACCTTAGCTAACACCACCTGTCTTAGTCGTCCAGTATGGGATCAGAAAAATAAACTCTCCAGAGATGAAAGAAATATTGTCCTGCTCATTTCTACTTTTATAGTTAATAATTACCCATTACTCCCATAGTTACATACATAATCAGCCTGAAATAGAGATATTTGTCACCAATAATATTTAGCTCCATGATATTTAAGTGTCCAAGTAAGTTGTGACAGTGAACCAGCATGCACAATCCTAGGACCCTGAAAGTCAAGCATCATTGATTCTATTATTTACACCTGTGATTTTCCTACTGTAACATGTCTAGTTGTCCTCTGTTTAAAAGGCTTATTGCCCATTTCACTCACGGACCTTTGCTTCAGACACATCTACACACTTTACGGCCGCAACTAACTATTATTTTCAGTGGCGATTAATCTGTTGGTTATTTTCTCGATTAATCAGTTAGTTCTGTGTCTAAAAAACTTGAAAATTGTGAAAAATGATGATAAGCATTTCCCAAAGTTGATGCTGTCAAAATGTCTTGTTTTGTCCAAAACCCAAAGATTTTCAGTTAATGTCGTAGTAAAGAAACAAGAAAATATTCAAATTTAGGAAGCTGGAATCAGAATTTTTTATATTACGTTTTCTTAAAAAGTACTTAAAAAACTATCAGTATATGTAAACGCAACACTCTAAATTCTGCAAATATGACCACAGAAAGCAACTATTTGCTTTTTCTTGTTTCTTTTTAAATTACACTTAGTATACATCATTACTACATTCTATACTTTAATTACTTACCTTATTACTTATTTACTATACATGTTTTTCTTTTACTATTTATTACAACTTACTATAGTCTACTTTACTACTTATTTTCTATGTTTGCTTCTTTTCTCTATAAAATTGATAATTTGAGCTTTTATTTAGCTTCATAAGTCACATTCCTGTTACAAATTAAAATATGGAGCAGCTCCCACACCTGTATAAAAGAGGTTGCAGTAATAATGTGTCATGTCAGCTCTGCCACTGTTGGTATGATGCACAGGACGCACAGAAAGTAGACCCACAAAGTCAACTTTATATTTTATCTTTTTAATTACATTGTTCCTTTTTTCCCTTCACTTTTAGGATCTATAGCCCCCTTTTTACAAATAATTTCTGATCATTAAAGTTTAAACCATCGGCAGTCCAATCCAGAGTCATCCCAGCGTCCTGGGATCAGCCTGCCCATCCCCTCTTACAAATACCTGGGGACTCTGGTAATATGCTTCGATCGGACAGTGTTTACTCCAACTCTCTCCATTCAAAGCTTGTGCCAGTCCAAGAATAGCCGCTGCTTGGATAGTCAGTGCTTAAAACGCCCGGCTGCGGGGAAGGAAGTGACATGCTACCTTCTACTCACTACACACACTTGCAGAGATTAGCGCGCAGGCAGGCAGCGGTAATCTGGATTCAGGACCACGGCCAGAGACACCGTTCGGCCACGGATCCTGTCGAAAGTTTCCTCCGGCGCGCTGAGGACCTTTAGGGACACCAAAGAGTGCTGAGAAGTTCATTTGGACGTAACTGGCAAAGTGGGGCTGACAATGTGTGCCCGGTTGATTTTATATAAAGGCAATTAAAGCTGATTAAATCTTCGCGTCGCTGACTACAGATCTAGTCACACAGGAAACTGCGGGTTAAGGAGTCGATCAAGTAAAATCAAGGTGTTTTTTTATGTGTGAGTGAGAAACACGGGGCGGAGGGAGTAGAGGAGAAGGCTGTGCGCTCAATCGGGAGCGCGCAAAGACTGCACATTGGTCGGATCCTGGAGTCGTGAGGATGGAGATCCGGCCGGACAGGTTTAAGGTCGTGGCAGCCAAGACTCTCGGGAAAATATACGGGTATGTAAAAACTCACTAGGACAAATTGCAACCAGAAAATGTTGGAAAGTTGCGCGCGTAATCGTCTTGTAATGTTAAAAACAAAGTTAAGCTTTTGCAGTTAAATTAGGCTACAGTCTATTGTTACTAAATGCTGGTTTTAAAAAGGAGTATTTGTCTTAAAATGAAGCAAACTGCTCCTTTGAAGATCAAGATGCCCACAGGCCTGGATTACAGTGGATTTGAATGACCTGGCACAACATCTGTCCCTCTAAAGGCTACTGAATCCGTCACATAAGAAACTGGTATACATAATTTATCACTTTAAAGCAACTGCAGTCATGCGGTGTCTTAGGAAAACCTGTTACAAATATTATTTCTGAAACCAAAATGAGTCTAAAAGAGTCTCCTTTGCTTCCGAGGAACAAAGAACCAGAATTAAGTTTCATTTTAGGCCCCAAACTGTTCCATCAGTGTAAGATGAAGCGTTGGATCGATCGCTGGATTCATTTCTTCCAGGCTTTTGTGCAGTGCTGTCCCAAATGTTTTGGATGCTTGTGTCACAATTTTATGTCGATAATTATCCGACCATGTGTTTCGACCAAAGTATGTCAGATATTGTTTATTATTTCAAACTCAATGAAAGTGAATTTGTGTAAAACAGGCCTCTGAGGTCGCTCTCTGTGGCCTGTTCTGATTCACCTGCACTGTAAAATTGAAAAAAGTTTTTAAAAAAGTTTATTTAAAAAAAAAAAAAAAAGGAATAGAAATAGGAAATCGATTGCATTGAAAAGTATATATAACCATTAACTAACTAATATAACTATACTCTTAATATATGTTTACATTATATATAAGTGTTAAGTGTTTAAAATTTATTTATATTTAATGTTGTGAGGTTATTGCAACTAAAAAATGAAAAGTTTGACTGAGTTAACCTTTCTAAATTTTAACAACTCAAATAAACCAAGATTACTGTGCAATATATCTGTATTCTGCCGGTTGCACACTAGTCAATCATATTTGTATTTAGGCCTATTCTTAACCATGTCAACAAAACAGAACTCAAAGATCTCCAAACTTCATCATTTGCAAAATCCTCTGTGTGATGATCCAAGTTAAGTCAGACTAACTTAGTTTACTGAAGTTGCTTAAATTTAGAAAGAACAAGATGATTTCACTTGTCATTTTTAACAGTGACTTCACAAAATGAAATAACAGCTTAATTTCAAGTAAACGTAACACTTAGATATAAAGTACACATAAATCTTCATGAATAGTTATTTTTACATTACTTTTTCAAGGCAATTGCTTTCCAACATTATTTCAAGTAAGATCACCTTGTCAGATTTTACAGTGCGTCATTATGAGACATGAGAAACTTCATAAACCCTCATTCCAGTAAAAGTTTCAGATTTTGCAAAGCAGAGCAGCAAAATTCGTGATAATGGACCACAGGAAACTTTTTGATGTCATATTTGACATGATGTGGCATTTCAGACTCATAGGCACATGCGCAAAAAAAAGAAAAAATAGTTCTTGAGAGCTTCCATAACTTCAAAACCAATTATATTGGCAATAAGACGCTGAAAATATGCGTGGCACATCTTCCCGGCTGTTAAACAAGTGTGAGAGGTTAGTCAGGGGTCTGGCTAGTGATGGATATCTGAGCGCGAGCAGGTATTGATGGACGCCCCTTTCTACCTCTCGGGATTTGATGTAGCGTCTAAACACTTAAATCCTCTCCAGAAATAGCCTCTGCTCCTCCAAGCTGTCGGCCCACGTAAATCCCTGCAGGCCGTACACCTTGGACATCTCTCCCTCCCTCTCTCTCTCCCTCTCTCTCTCTGTCTCTAAGTAGCCCGGTAGCTCGTCATCGTGCACACCCCCTCCCCTCGCACAGCCTGGATTAGGCTACTCGACCCACGGCGGCCTGTAAGCTTTCATTTCCGTTAAGCGCACGTGCTCTCAGGTGCTCCCTCGGTACCTTGCTGCCGTGCGTAACGCACATGGGCCCGGTCCCCGGTGCGCTTTTCCGCACGCAATATGCTTAACAGGCGCACGGTGAGAAAGACACTCATAGCCGTAATGACTCTTTATGTTATGAGCGGAGGTGTATCTATTCAACAGCACAGAAGCGCTCGTTTTTTCCTATTTGGTCACGTTTCTATTAGTTAAATACTCTAATCAGCTCTATTTTGTTGGTTTCTTTTGAGTTATTTTTTAGTTCTGGTTGAATCTATTCAAAGGACTGCACTTTACTTATCAGAGTAGGAGGTGGCTGGGGTGTGACTTTGCTTTTTTCCCCTTTATATTATGACCCTCCCCAGAGCTACAAATATTTCTGGTCTATAACCTCGAGTGACTGGGTAAAAATGCATGACGCTCTTTTCACCATAAATAACCATATTTCACAGTTTCTGACTATTATAAATGCCCTCTAAATCCAGGTCCTGGTTTTTGGGGTTCTGGTGGTCTTATATAAAATCAATACAAAATATAACCATTTGAGCCTTTCAAAAATGAAATTTATTAAATTTATTGAAATTAGTAAAAATACCCTCCAACAACAACAAAAAACAGGAAAGTAATACAAAATAAAAATTATAGTAATGCTGTAACAGTTTCAAATATAGAATTATGATACTTATCCATATAGTTGTCTGGATCTTTTTCCATGGCTTCCAAAATTTATTTTCTAATTTTACTAATTTCTAGCAATTTGAGGAACATGTCTTGCTAAACTGCTCATTGCCATTTTCCCTGTGTTTTTGAAAGAAATGAATTTTTTAAGGGTTCAAAGATTGAAATACTTGTAAAAGGTGTCTGAATGTCGATCCAGGTTTCAAAAGGTTAAAGCTGCATGTCCCTTCCCTAAGCCAAATAAAAAAACATAATTTCCTCCCCAGTGCTTAAAAATATTTGACGTGCCTCCCCTGTTCTCCACCACCAAACAGTCTCTATTTTTGCAGGGTTTTTTTTACCTACTCTGTTAAGCTATAATCAATATTTATTCAAATCACCTGAAGTCATTATTTGTGTCAAGATAAATGAGACAAAACAGAAGCATGGTTTCATTGAAGTAAACCCACCCTCAGCCTCCTGCAGCTATTTATATCAGCGCTGCAACGAACAATCGTTTTGTCTAAAACATCAGAAAACAATAGAAAATAGCCATCATAATCTGTCTAATTCCCAAGCTGATGTCATAAAAATGCCTTGACTCAGACAACAAGCATGCCAAACCTCCATATTATATAAGGAAAATCAGCACAATTTTACACTTGGGAACCTTAAACAAGAGAATGTTTGGATTTTCTTACATAAAAAATGACTTAAAATCATTGAAGGACTATCAGAATAGTCACCCACTGAATAATAAATAATCGATTTATCGTTGGAGTTCTAATATATCTGTTGATATTCATTAATAGATACAGGCTTTTCAGTTCATCTTCATCTTGTTCTTGTTTTAAAGTTAAATGTCTAAGTACATCTTTAAATAATTTCTTGGTGGGCCTACAGAACAGATTCTTTCAATTCAATTTAATTTTGTGTGACCAAAGGGCTTCTAAGAGTACAGAGTTGATCTCTAACAATTAAAGTTCAGCAGGTCCTTCGTAGTAGTGTCACAAGTAGCTTTTCAACCTTTCAAACAATCTGCACCAGTTATTTGACTCTCTCTTATCCAATCAATGATTCCAAGCTGTTGACTCGACTGTGAACCAAGCTGCTGAACGGCCCTGACATTTGTCCTTGACGTATGAATTAAGAGATTAACCTGGAGAGAGAACTAGGAATGCTCATTTAGCAGAATAGCATGAGTGAGTTCAGCTTTCTTACAAACCGTCAAGATTCAAAACACAGCACTTTTTTCTCACTGGGTTTTATTGGTTCACAAAAGCACCCAGACTTGTCCTCATGCTGTGATGAGTGCAGCAGAGAGAATGTCAGGTAGCTTGTGAGGATTACAGCGGATTTTCTTTAACTCAGGTCAGTCATGAAAAGTCACTGCAGCAGATACAGCTACATAGATGGTAGACAAAAAAGTATGGAAAAACAGGCATATACATATATTGTGGCTATTGTATTGCAGAGAATAAAAAGTCCAGGTGGACATCTTCTTGACACAGGGAAATAAATTGGTGTTGAAGAAGAAGGAAATGTTGCGAATTGTGTGCGAGACTGTGCGTGAGTCCGGGGAGTTGAGGATAAAAGGCAGGGTTAAAGATGAAGAGGAGACAGGAAGAATGAAGACAGAAGCCCGCCCAGACAAAAATAGTCAGAGAGAGCCAGAGATATTAATAATTCAAGAGAGAGAACCATTAATACTTGATCAGTGTCGGAGACTGTTAGAACCTCTGCTTACAGTAACTAATCGAGCAATGCATGTTTTATAATTGTGTAGCTGTCATTTACCAGCCTGCTTACTGTTGTTGGAGTTTGTTGACTGCTCTGAAAAGGTTTGTTGGTATTCCGGTCTTTTTGTCATTTAATATTTTAGTATCCATGTCATATTTAAGTCTTCACGGGAAGTGCAGACAGAGCTGCAATAATGGCTGTATAAAGATCAGCCGGTGCTTTTCTGTCCCTGGTATTTCAGAACTGTGATTGTCCTCATCCTTGATGATTTGATAGAGCTGTGACATTCTGGTTTCAGATAGGGGTCGCACACAAACAGCTAAGAAATTAAGCCTTCATTCTGATATAGTTTGAAAGGGCTATATGTGTGGGATATTAAAAAAAAGAGTTAGGCTTGTATCGAAAGTTTTATTATTGAGCCTGACGTTCTGCCATACACCATATAAGGATGTTTTTGTATCAATAAGAGATTCTGACTCAGTGGTCATAATTTGCACTAGGCGGGTTTCCATTACAGATTTGCACCAAACTTAAGCTATATTGTTGAAATATTGATAAAACACAACTGCGAGATGACTGTATTTCCAATGAGTGATGTTATTCGACTTCTCCTCTCACGATAACATTCTGAGAAGCATGGCGATGGATGTTCAAAGCATTAGCAGGTTTGATTTCTGTTGCAGGGAGGTGATAGTCCACGATTTCATAGAGGAATTGTGGATTAAAAACTTCAAAACCTCATGTGAGCGTAAAAACATTTTTGCAACAAATCAGAGTTTTTTCAAAGCTGACGTGTTTCCATTTGCACAATTTGAGAGTTAATGGAAACCTGGCTATTGTCTGCAGTCTCTTTGTGCCTCCAACGAGGGCAAGAAAACAGAATCTATAACCTCAAAAATAAATACATGAGACAATTAAATATTAAGGAAAATAAGGTAACGGGAGTTTCTGAGTTCACTGTAAGCCACACTGCAGCAGTTTAAAGGTCTAGCTTGTAGGATTTAGTGGCATCTTGTAGTAAGATTGCAGAAGTGAAACTTGCTAACATGTTAAGCATGCTTAACATGCTGTGCTGTGTAGAAACAACATGGCAGACTTGGTGGAAGAGGACCCGCTCCATTTGTAGATATAAACAGCTCATTTTAAAGTAATGAAAACACAACAACTCTTACTTTCAGTTGACCTTTGAGCTATGCTCAATGCACACTATGAAAATATTGTATTTACCCAACACAGTAAAATACTGTATCTCTTATCGTGAGGCCTTTGAACAATCTTTACTCCACTGTCTAACGGTACTTTAATTAATCTAAAAGCTGAGGTCAGACAGTCAAAAAAATCACATCTTATGTCTTTTTCTAATCACTTCTCCTTGACTTTGATGGAAAATGCCACGAGGTCAAGGACAGATGTGAAGGAGAGTTCATAAGGATTTAGGAAAAGATAACTGTGGTGTTAAGAGAACCTAAGTGCACTTACACTATAAGCTACACAATTATACGATGGCAGGTGTTGGTCTGTTGTGGTGAAACTACAATGTTCTGAAGATGGTCTACCGAAAGAGCATCTTCGATACTATGCCCCATGAGTTCTTACTGTGCTGTTTCATGCAGGCCATACGAATGTGGACACCCTGGTGAAAAGTATTACTTCATTATCATGGCTGAAAGAAAAAAAGGAACATAAGCCACAGAAGTTCAACAAAATACTTGTCACACTGAGAATAGTTGCTCATGCTCACCCTCCTGTCCATTCATATTTATTGATATGAATCCTAATAAGTATAACTGTATGAAAATGTTTTTTGGGGTTTGCATTTTGTTTGGTTTTGTGATCAGCCGAATGTTGCGTTGCTATAAATGTTGATTCCACCAGGAATTGTAGTGTGGCATTATCTCCTTTCCTTTCATAAATGATGTTAAAGGAAACAAGAAAGGAAGTGTTGGTCCTCCCCTGGCACTTTTTAGGTAAACAAGCTTTATTTTGATGCTTTTTATGCACTCTGGTACCTTATTTACATTCAAATTACAAAAAAATCCCAATGTGAATCAATTGATTTTCATTGGGAATGAGAAAATGGTTAGGGGGGCACCCAGCACCCTATCACAGGCCAGATTGAGCCCGCAGGCTGTAAGTTGAGTATAACTGATTGAGAGAATTCAAATAGCTCTTATGACGGCTGCCGCTTATAAACAGGTTATTTCACCCAGTTAGGAACCTTCCCTAGCAAAAAAAAAAAAAGATGTCAACCGCAGCCTGTGTTCAGTGAGTGTGCAGTTTCAATGGGGCCCTGGGCGACACACACACACACCTCCAGTCTTCTAGTAAAACATGAAATACTCACACTGTTGGTGTGGTTGTTTTTAGGATTGTTATGATGCAAAATGTTAATGAGCAGGACTCTAACACAAGTTGAATATGAAAGCAATGTTCTTTTGATATCTTTTTTGGTAATAATATTGATACAATTTTATTTAAATTTTGCTTGTAGGAGATGCACTGAATTCAGCTGGAAAAAAGTGACAAAGAAATTATGTGAAAATTAGCAGTGGGGGATCATTAGATAGATTTGTTTTGGTTTTTTTTAAACTCGAGAAAAATGTCCAGAAAACTATATTTATAATTCCATTAATTATATATTCAAAGCTATGTTACCTAAAAAGACTATATATATATTAGCGCTTCATTGAGGTTGTTTTCTTTTTTTGTGCTTATTGTAAAGTAACTTTCTTGTCACTTTTACTCATTTCTTGCTCATTTTTTGGGCCATTTCTTTTAAGCTGCTTGTTGCTCTCTTTCCATGTTTTTTTTTTTTTAAAGAATTCCGAGCCAATGTACTTAGTTAATTTTATTGCTTTTGTCCCTAAAGAACTGATAAATGTTTGTAAGTTTCCATATAATATGATGTAAGTCTCGCCCACAATATCCAGTCAATACTTCCAGTCAGCGATTTTCAACCAAACCATGATGAATGTTCACCGGGGCCCACTTTTATTAACGGTGCACCCCAGTGGCTCAATCAGCTAAGAATCATAATACACTTCAGTAACATTCAGTTCCAGCCCAGTATCCCAGTCCCATTTTATCTCCCTCTGTCCTGTTCAAGCAGCTGTCAAATAAAGCAGTCTACACACACACACCCCGAATCCAAGCATCATTCGTGCTTTGCACTAATGTTTGTTGTATTTTGGCCAAAAGTGTGTACTCTCCAATAGCTTACTGTGTTTCAATGTTGGTTTTAGGCTACATTTACCAGTCAAAGGCAACATTTAAATGTATGAAAACCTAAATATTTATAAATAATAACACAGTGATGTAATAGAGGCTCTGTGCTCCATCATCAGGACCTGCAGTGCCCGAGTCTGATCTGAGAACTCAGCATTGCACATGTTTAATAGATGATCTGCTGCGTTTAGATACATATTTGATGCCCGGTAGACCGGTGGCTGGCAGAGGTCACAGTTTCTCGGGGTTTCCTCAGCAAGCCATGTGAGCAGAGATTATAGACAAGAGCAAAAAAAGAGCAGAGCAGTTAACCTTGTTTGGAAGGAGAGGAGGAGTGTACATGTACCAGACTGAGACAAGTTTTTTTTTTACTCACGCTCTATTTCTCACTGTCTGCCAGTTCTGTCAGGAGATGAATGCCTGCAATAGGAAAACAGCCAATACATTAACACCTTGAGAAGACAGGAAAAGTCAAAGTTATGTAAGCGAGCTCCAGTGGCGATGAGCTGACAGATAACTGTGCTGTCTGTCTCTTGTTGAGATGCTGTAGTTACCAGTGAAATTGACAGTGAGAACTGAACATCTTTTATCAAGCCAAGCTGTCAGTTTGCAAGCCCATTCAGAACAAGATCAGCTTTCACTGCAGCAACCAGACTGTGGAAAACCTTGTTCTGCAAAATCAGACAAGTTGATTTTACTTTTAAAAAATGTAGGAAACAGATTGCCTTAGAAAATGTAAGTAGATATAATTATAAGTCTCAATTTATGTTTACTTTTACTCTAAATGTTAGGTTTACCTAAAATTTAGTTCTATTTACTTAATTTTTGGAAGTTGTTACAACTTAAAAATGATGATAATGTCAAACAAGTGTTCGGGTAGTAACTTGATACCATGGCTGCACCACCACGAGATGGCAGCAGCTTTATCTGGGACATTTTGGATTTATTTTTGTACAGCAGGACAAAGTGGAGACATGTTTTCCATTTTTACACGCAGTCTGTAGTTTCAACTGACAGATGATCCGATCAATCGTCAAACCATAACACAGAATAGATATACAAAGATACTGGCTATATCAAAGTTTCGCTATTAAAACCAACTTTTCTATTTTTTATTTAGTTGTTTTTCTGTGAGTGTTTTAAATAGTTTCAGAGATAGTCAGATGACAGTTCAATGTATAATTATGCCCACTTTCCTCTACCCACTTCAGCCCTACCGTCCACAACCAACCTGTAACCCATAGCACGAGTAATTAAAAGAGAAAAACAAAGAACAACTTAACAGCCGTTAATAAGACACAAAATAAACACATTTTTAAAAGGAAGAGAAAAAAAAGAGCAAACAAAAAGAAAAAAAAAAGAATTTTCAAGCTACAGTCCAGTTAGATAAAGTCTACTATAACATAAGATGTAAGAATCAGGACTTTTTTAAAATATGGAAACCGAAGGAAATTATTATGGCAAGAAGGGCAGATTTAGATTCTATTGGTTGATAATGTTGAGTTATAATGCGTTTGTTGTTTGTAGCCATGTATGTTTATGTTTAGATTTCCTGTGCAAACTGTGATGTAATATGGCAAAACTTATTACTGATTATCAAAATGTCAATCAAATCGATTAAAACCTTGTAAATCTTTTACATTTTTTTAAAACCTATTTTTCAAGAAAACAGGTTCACTAACACATCCTTTTACACAATTTAGAAAAAGTATATTTCTAGTGCAGGACCGACTAACTTTTAACTTAGTTTTCCTAATCGCCTCCTCACAGAGCTCTTGAGAAGAAACAAGAAAATGGCGAGACCATCGAGCTGTCGGCGGAGGGCCGGCCGGAGCTTGTGGAGGAGAAGGAAATGCCAGTGGTGGACTGCACGTGCTTTGGCCTGCCCAGGCGCTACATCATCGCCATCCTCTCTGGCATCGGCTTCTGCATCTCCTTTGGTATCCGATGTAACTTGGGTGTGGCCATCGTTAGCATGGTCAACAGCCACACCATCTTCAGAGATAACAAGGAGGTTATAGTGGTGAGTGGAAAGTCCACGACAGCAATGCAAAAATAATTTGCAGTGTCTCTAGGTGTTAGGTGAACACACACCATGTGGCCAAAAGTATGTGGATTTCTCTATATGACTTTTGAATGGTTGGGCTGTTTTATGGGTTTGGGTTAGACCCCCTAATTCCAGTTATGGGAAATCTTAATTCTACAGCATATAATGACATTTTAGAGAAATACTGCGCTTCCAGATTTGCGCGGGAAAGGTCCTTTCCTGTTTTAACCCTTTAAAATTCTAGAGCAACATCTCTTTTCTTGAGCTGCTTTCAGATGCTTTTAACAAGTATTCAAACCTTTGAGCCCTCAGCACATTGGTCCAGTTTCTTAAAAAGACATGGGGAAAAAAGGCAACAAGCAACTTGGTAAGAAATTGTCAACAAATTGCAAGAAATTGGTAGATTTAGAAAGTTATTCTTTAAAAGCTGGGCAAAAATGTTTGGGAAAAACAAGCTAAGGAAATTTTCATAATAAATTTTTAAAAAATTATGCTACAGTTTAAAATTATGTTACAACATTATTAGAATTTCAAAGAACATTTTTTAGGTCATTTCCCTTTTTCTCTTTTTTCCGCACAACTTTTCGGGTCATTTTCTTGTACTTTTTAATAATTTCTCGCTAATTTTGAGATGGTTTTATTTTGGGTTGCTCACTGCCATCTTCCCATATTTTAGAAAGAAATAAAGCCCATTTGTTAAGGTTTTAAAGGGTTGGAGTCTGTCAGTCAATGGCATTGACAGTGTGGTCAGTCATCAGAGTTAAAGGTTTGACACAGCTGAGTGATGTGAAGGAATATTGCTGATAAGTCAGTCGAGCATCTGCCCCAGGGGGACCAGTAATCGATCACATCAGTTCTCTTGTTACTTTCAGCTGTTGTGTTCTGGTATATGAAGTATAACCTCAGTATATTTCTATTCAGACTCTTCCCTTCATACTTCAAACTGAAATTCATGTATATGCTAAAATTGCTAATTGTTTGCCTCCGTGTGCTTCCCAACAGAAAGCTCAGTTTGACTGGGATCCAGAAACAGTGGGAATGATCCACGGCTCCTTCTTCTGGGGATACATAGTAACCCAAATCCCGGGAGGGTTTATCTGTCAAAAGTTTGCAGCAAACAGGTCTGTTTATCCATTATTTATGGTCTGCAAAGGATAATTGCAAATTCTTGTATACATACTGAGTGCCTCTTTCTGTCTCTTGTCTTTCCTCCTCCAGAGTGTTTGGCTTTGCTATAGTGGCCACGTCCTGCTTGAATATGCTCATCCCTTCAGCAGCACGAATGCACTTTGGTTGTGTTATCATTGTCAGAATATTTCAAGGACTTGTGGAGGTGCTTGTCTCTATAGCTTGCTCATAAACACAAGAAACGGAAAAAAAGAAAGATTTCTATTTACATTTTATTTTGGCAATTTATCTTTCTCTCCTGCCCTGCAGGGGGTTTCATATCCGGCCTGTCATGGAATTTGGGCAAAATGGGCACCACCTCTTGAAAGAAGTCGCCTGGCCACAACAGCCTTTTGTGGTGAGTCCATTATCAGTGTAGCTATTTCTCTCTGTGTTTTCACAATGGATGTTTGTTATTATTTTAAGATATATTTATGGTCAGCTTAATTCAGCCACAATTAAAGCTAAAACAATTAGTTGATTAATAACGTAACTCATTTACAAGAAAAATAAACAAACATTTTTTTTCCCAAGCAAAAATGCCAAACATTTGTTGGTTCCAGCTTCTCAAATAATAATAATAATAATAATAATAATAATAATAAAATAATAACTTTAGTAATGACACAGAAAAAGGCCCATAGCGTTCTACATAAAAACACACAATAGTCAAAACAGACAAAAAATACAATAGAAATACAATTTTAAAAAAAAAGTTTAAAAATAAAAATCCACAAACAAACTAGTGGCTTCACAGTCTGTGCTGCTGTTTTTTCCTGTATAACAGTTAATGAAACATATTTGTTTTTGTTTATCAAATAACAGGAAATTTGAGGATGTGATTTTTCATTCAAGCTTTTTCCCCCCATGTTATAGACTAAACAGTTAAGTGACAAAAAAAGAGGCATATTAACTGAGATAATATGATAATTACAGCCCTAAACAAAATCTCTCTTTCTTTGTAGGTTCGTATGCTGGTGCTGTGATTGCCATGCCATTAGCTGGAATTCTAGTCCAGTACTCAGGATGGTCATCAGTCTTTTACGTGTACGGTAAGAGACCCTTAAACTTTAGGCTGGAGATCAGAGAGACCTTACTCTAGAGCTGCTTTTTTTTTTCAGAAAAACTCTAACTTAAAAAACAACACAGTATCTTTGTTAAAGGTATCAGTACCTGATATCTTTAAAGTACCAAAATAACTCAGTACCAAGTAGTATTGATACATCTTCAAACAAATTATACTTACAATCCTTTTGGTGCTGGGCGTCAGATCCCAGACAGCGCTGACTCCTCACCAGTTCAGCCACCTTTCTGTTGTTGTTGGTGTCTCTGGAGCCGCTGTCCTCCAGTCACTTCAACATCTGCCCGGTTAGCTCAAGCTAACACAACAGCTAACATCAGACACAGAGCCCTTAAATAATCCCAACAAATTCACATCGACACTGAAAAGTGTAGACTCTGACGTTAAACCCACTCATAACTTTGAGTTACTGTTAGCTGTGTAATGCTTACAGTTAGCCCTGTCACTGTATGTGTGCATGCTTACTATATGCAACTATGCATGAGCAGAAATTTGCTTCCATTAATTGTGTGTTGGAAGCGACTGATTTGCTGCACAAAGCATGCTGGGATACCTGGGATCCTACAGTTGGTTAGTAACAACAGTAAATATAAAAACAAAGGATTTCAGTGGTTGTGTAGACACATTGGTCTCTATGCACAACAAACTAGATGCTGACACATACTGAAACTGAAAGGAAAAAAAACAAAAACAAGAAAGGCCAGCACCATAAATATGAGAACCAAAAAAAAGACAACTATCATGTATGAATTCAACATTCAATTCCAGTCCATACAAAGGCTGCAGCTCCAGTCAAGGTTTTTTACCTTTCTTTCCATTTTTGACACTTGCATCACTCCATCTCTTTTCCCTGCCTGCCTTCCTTACAGGAACTTTTGGTGTCATGTGGTATTGCTTCTGGATCCTGGTGTCTTATGAAAGTCCAGCAGCCCATCCCACCATCACCGAGGAGGAGAGAAAATATATTGAAGAAAGCATTGGCGAGTCGGCCCAACATACAGTAACGGTCAGTACATGCAGTAGATTTCTGCATCACATCACATTGACTGATATTAAGGCTTGCTCTGTCTGTTATTGGTGATAAAGTGCAATAACATACATGAACAGTGGCGGTACTGAACAAGAATACATAACACTGAGGACAAAACACCAAAAACAGGATAAATGAGGATAACTAATATGACTAAGGATGACTTATATGAAATGTGGTATTAGGAGTCCAAGCTTATATGGTATGACATAGCAGGGGGGATTAGGGTGTGGACGTCCCAAAATTATTATATGAATAGATTTGTTAATTGGTTACCCAAAATAAATAAATTGAGAGAGAGAAAAAACAAGTAATAAATAAATAAGGAAGTGAAAAAAAGAGATAATAATAATTGTAATAATAATAATAATAGAAAAAATATTTTTTTTTTTTTTTTTTTTTTTTTTTTTTTTTTTTTTTTAAATAAATGCATTCATACATTCAAACAAAACTAAACATTAAGTCTCTTTTTGATCATAATGTCCTGGTCTCTGATGTTTATTTGAAAAAAAAAAAACTCAAATAGGAAAAACTGGTCTTTATATATCTAGGTAATCAGCTATACATTTATGTTATGAATAATAATAATATTAATACTATTAATACTAATACTAATACTAATAACAATAATAATAACAACAACAACAATAATAATAATAAGTATTATTTATTATTATCATTATTATTGTTATTATTATCATTATTATTATTACTATTATTATTATTATTATTATTATTATGATAATGATAATAAATATGTCTATATAGCTACTTTAAAAAAGAGTTTACAAAGTGTTTTGACAATCAAAGCAAAGAAGAAATGGGATAAATAGGCAACTTATCACCTCACTAGGCATACAACAACAGAGACTGAACACAAGCGAGGGTAGAATGAGGATAAAATTAAAACCAGAGGACAAATAATGCAAGATGCAGGATGCATAATGTCAATAGAAAATAATACAAAGAAATAGAACAAAAATAACAATAACAGAAACAATAAAATCAATCAAACCGAACAGAAAAAAAACAAATAAATAAAATAGATAAAACATAAATTAAAAAAGTAAAAAAAATAAAAAGAAATAAAAGAAATAAAATAGAAATAAAAGCTTTCATCACATTAAAGTCTGTAAAAAATAGGTTTTGAGAAGTGATTAAAAGAAGACAAGTCAAGTCTACAAGTCAGAGGCTGTAGAATTTTACTATAAAATTGTTGAAAAAAGTAACACGATTTTCTCTGTTCCAGAAATTCAACACGCCATGGAGGGCTTTCTTTACATCAATGCCAGTATACGCCATCATCGTGGCTAATTTCTGTAGGAGCTGGACTTTCTACTTGCTTCTCATCAGCCAGCCTGCATACTTTGAGGAAGTGTTTGGGTTTGAGATCAGCAAGGTAACAGAAACAAGATGCGGCAATGTGCGGCATATTATACCAGACAAAAGTTTTACACATTTACAATAACACAACACTTTTGAGTCAAGCTTTATGAAGACAGATTTCCATATTTATTCCAGTGACTATAGTCTATCCCCAAAGATCTCATATCTGTTACATAAAAATATTTAATTTTCTCTCTCTTCCAGGTGGGCATCGTTTCCGCACTTCCCCACCTTGTCATGACTATTATTGTGCCCATCGGGGGCCAGATCGCTGATTATCTGCGCACCAATCAAATCATGACCACCACAAATGTCAGGAAACTTATGAACTGTGGAGGTAAGAAAATGACAGGAAGGCAAAATTAGAATAGCAGAAAAGGCAATTCATATAATAGGCAAGAAAAAATGTAGCAGACTTTCTGTGCTCATAATAGCAGGTCTTTTTTTCCCAATACATCAGAACTGTAGCCATATTAATATGTACTTAAAATCTGAAATAAAATGCAATTTTTCAGCTTTTCTCTGGATATAATTGGAATGCTTTTTTTAAGCGCACTATTTTTAGTCTGATGTCTGCTTCAGTTTGAGAAACTGTACAGTGCTTCATTGGCTAATTATGGAGTTAACTACAGTTTTCAGTCAGCTCTGGTGAGAAAACATTTGCTTCATAAGGGAAATGATGACTCACTATAAAGCAGAAGCCCTGCCTCTGTCGGCTATTTTGAACTACAGAGAGAAATCGATAGCAAAGTGAAATGGAGAAGCGTGCTGGGTACATATCACTTTGTGGGAAGCTGTCAGTACAGGGGAAACTTTAGGCTACTGCTCAGTGAACAGCTTTTTATGCAAAGGGAGCAGAAAATATTGTGGTGAAAAAATGACCTGAAGTTGACTTAAATAAGCATCTTGCATCGAGACTTAATGTTTTCCATCAACACATTAAACTCTTTCTTTGTTTCTGTTCAATTACGCTCGTCCACATCAGGGTTTGGCATGGAGGCGACCCTGCTGCTGGTGGTGGGATACTCTCATACAAAAGGTGTCGCGATTTCATTCCTGGTAATGGCTGTGGGGTTCTCTGGCTTTGCCATTTCAGGTGAAACCTTTTATTAAAAATAACTGTTCAGTGCATGTTCTGTTGCATCAGTATGGACATCAATACGCCTTTATAGGGTAGATCAACAGGCTCTTTTAACTCTAATGTCCTCAAAATGTAAGCCTTTGAAACCTGCATCTGTATAACTTGTCTTGTGCCTTCACAAACTTTTAAACATTGGAAAATTAGTTTGATTTCTTTCTAAAACATGAGGGGATGGGGGGCAATTAGCAACTTGACATGAAAAATTAGTAAAAGTTGACATGAAAAAGACCTGAAAAACAGCTAATAAATAGAGAGCGAAAAAAATAATTAGAAAATTCTCAAACTATTTATAACTATAATAAGCTGACAAGAGATAAAAAAAAAATCAAGATAACTGAATATAGAATTATCATAATTATATATTAAAAATTGGGTTACAGAATTTATTTTTATTATATTTACTTTAATTTAGAACTTTTTACAGGTAATTTCATTTGTGTTCATTTACTTTTTTTTTCTTCACAATTTCAGTGATTTCTCTTGTAACTTTTTATTAATTTCCTGCATTTCTTGTCAAGTTGCTCATTGCCTTCTTTTCATGTTTTTGAAAGAAATCAAGCCAAGGTTTTACAGGGTGAAAGGTATGCCTTGCAGGATTGTCAGTTACCGTTTGTAAACATACACGGCAGTGAAATTGTAAGTGAAAGCCAAATGCAGATTTACTCTAGTTTGGTGTTTAGCTTTGTTTGTTTGTTTGTTTGTTTTTCAGCACTGTGTTTCTTGAATGTATGCTGGTATGAATGGTCTGGTGAAGGGTTGCTAACTTTTTATAAAGCCCTGACCTAACCTAAGCTTTGGGGGTACATTTCCACCCCAAACACAGAAAATAAGACAAAAATCAGAAAATAAAGGCAGAGGACAGAGTGTTTGCAGATAAACACATCACCACACACTTCTAGTGGGTCATAAGTGATGATTGAGAGGGATTACTTCTGTATGAGTCTTTTTTTGTAGAGCTAATGAATATAAAGCTAATCCCCATTATGTATGTGCTAACATAGTATTCATTCTTCCTCATAAGGTTTCAATGTCAATCACCTGGACATTGCACCGCGCTATGCTAGTATCCTCATGGGTATCTCCAACGGTGTGGGCACGCTGTCTGGTATGGTTTGCCCACTTATAGTTGGTGCCATGACGAAGCACAAGGTGAGAACTTAATTTGTAAAATACACCCTAAAACACATTTCTGTTCCTATTTTGTTGTATAATGGTGTGTTTTTATTAGTACTGTGGGTTATTTCACGTTGCATTTCCTCTAGTGCAGTCTGCTGAGTGTGGTCATGGAAAATGTTTTCTTAAATCAGCAGCAGACGTTTCACTTCTGTAGACTGACTTTCGATTTGACTATTTTGTATGTCCACTAATCATACGAGGAGAAATTCATTCACTTTAAGGAGGGACTGATAAAATATTTATTTCGTCCAGTCGAAATAAAGAGTCGTCCAGCAGTTACAGCCACAAGACATTCTGGATCTTAAGCAAACTGTTTGAGCTAGGGCTGCATCATAGGACCAAAAAAAACCACAAAAAAATCATATTGTGATTTTTTTGGGCAGATATTGCTATTTCAATATGAGTTGTAATTTTGTGAGAATGTTAATGTTTGCATGTCATTTTCGTTATAAAAATAAATGATGATGATGTCATTTTTGCTAGGGTCTGTACAAAACAAGCATGTTCCCAAAATTTTGGAATATGATTTGTAGGGCAGGGAATCTCTGTAGTACCACTATGATTCATTTACAGTTGTACTGTATGTTATGACACATTTTACCTTTATCAAAAAAAATGCTGCCCCTGTTATCTGGATTGTGTACTTGGTCATACTGCAATTTTGATAGTATTTTGATTAATTGTGCAGCCCTAGTTTGAGCATCAGGTTTTATGGACCAAAGTGTAATGTATTCAGAGCACATAAAGCACATATATAAAACAAAATACACGTGCAAGCTTCTCTTTAACCCTTTGAAACCTGGATCAACTATGCTTTTTTGTGCTAAGTTCAGATGCCATTTACATACATTTTAACCTTTGAAACCTGAGCAAACTGCTTTAATTTCTCATTTCAGGAAATTTCTTGTAGCTCTTAATTTGTAACTTCTTTCTGTGTTTTAAAATGAAATTAAGCCAATTTGCTCAGGTATTAGGGGGTTAAACTGATTTAATTGAATGTGTTCAACTAAAATAAAAAGCCCACATCTTTTTTTCATGCTGATAATCTCTCTTCCTCTTTCTCTTTCTTTTACCTCCTTTGATAGACGCGAGAGGAGTGGCAGGGGGTGTTTCTTATTGCCTCACTTGTTCATTATGGAGGTGTTATATTCTATGGTGTGTATATTTCCCTCATTTCCTCTCATTCTTCTTAAGCATTAGGGTGTTCAAGTATGTAACAATCTGTGAGTTGTTCTTCATATAATCTTCTAAAAGATTGGTCTTCATGAGTCTGATTAGTACACAAAAACTCTGTATGTTACCGGTCATGTCTCTGCACCACAGGCCTCTTTGCATCTGGAGAGAAGCAAGCTTGGGCAGAGCCGGAGACGCTGAGTGACGAGAAATGCGGCATCCTGGATGAGGATGAGCTTGCAAATGAGACGGAGGAGCTGTATCGCACAAGTGGCGGGGGAGGCTATGGGGCCATGAACCAAGGAGCTGATCCCAACGGAGCCGGGGGCATGGGAGGAGGAGGAGGAGGCTGGGTGTCAGACTGGGACAAAACTGAGGAGTATGTCCAGCCAGCAGGAACCAATAATTACCTTTATGGAGGAGAGGGGGACCGAGAATTAACATAAAACCAGCAGATCTTCTGCACACAGGCAGAAACACTGTAGTGGAGTTTCACCTGATGGCATGAAGAACTTTGAAAGTGTGGATATACTATCGAATCCGGGAGGGGACCACTTTCAGCAAGTCTGACTGTATTATCATAACTGAACTGAATTCAAAGAGACTCCACAGTGGAGGTGAAGACATTAGTAAATGTAAAATGTGTGTTTGTGTGTGCAATTGTGTACCTTGTGTGACGGACAAGTAAGAGTGTTTTAGGACTGATCAGCCTCCCCGCAATCTCTCTTGGAGGAAGGTTGTGTTTTAGGCCTGGTGTGGCTTTCTTTGATGTTTATTCACTGTAACGATTGTAGAAAATTCTATATTATCTGACAGGATTTCATTTGTATGCCTCTTACTTATATTTGAATTAGGGCTGTCAAACAATTAATTTTGTTGTTCGCCAGTAATCGCATAATTTTGGTAGTTAATCATGAAAAATCACATTTTTTAACCACGTTTTCAGTTTTATTATTCTGCATTTCAAAACCGTTATGGAGTCCATATTGGCAGGAAGAATTATTTTGATTAGGAATGAAGTGACAGCAAGAAACTGCTTGTGACTAGAATAAAGTGGGCATCAGACTCATGGGTACCAATAGGACCCATTTTAAGTCAGATATCTTGAGGTCAAAGGTCAAGTGACCCCTGTGAAATGGCCATGCTGTTTTTCAAACGCCAAAATTTAGCCTTAATTTGGAGCGTATTTCACCCTCTTACTGAAAAGTAAGCATGATGTGGTTAGTACTATTGAATTCTGTAGGTCTAATTTCATGATACCGCTATCATAATGTAGCTTTAAAACTCAGCCTCGCACAGCCTCTTAATGACGGGAACGTTGATTACCGCAATTAAAAAAATTAACACGTCTATTACACATTAACACTGACAGCCCTAATTTGAATCATGACAAATATTAAAGCATACATTGGTCATAAGCACATTTCTGTTGTTGGGTGAAAACCTATTGAATTTGATGAATTGGTCTTTAGAAAGTTTCATAAATAGTTGTAGAATTTCCACAAACAAAGTGAGTTTGCCCCTCCACTGAGGTTAAAAAATAATATCACTAAAACAGGAGCTGTAAGGTTTTCATACAATGTTATGAACGATTTTTTTCCCCCCTAAAATCAATGTTAATTTTGTCCTTAATGTGCACACTTTTAAGAAAAAGCATGTTTCTTGTGCCAATACAACAAAATATTTTGCTCTGTAGTATTGGTTTACTGAGAAAATAATTGAACACCTGCAAATATTGCTGCACACAGCTTTCTGTGAAGTCTAAACAGCCCATGCTCATATTTTTAGATGCAACATTTTGATTCCCACCTGCAAAAATGTTAAATGTACTAGGTCAGAACCTGTCTGCCTGCTGACAAGCTGGGGAATAAAAATGCCTCGTACAGGACTAGAAGGAATGTAATTTCCAAGAGTAGTTTAGAGACACCTATATGGGGGTCAGTGACAGTTTTCTTTTAAATCCAACTTCAGAATTTTGTTTGTTTGTAATATATGCTTCATGGATGTTATTCTATCATGTTAATTTTGTTTTTCAGGCAATTTCAGGCTCTAAGTGTAAACATCGGGAAAAGCACTTTGCTGTCAGTAAATAAGAACCCCAAACATGACAACCTCTGCTCTCTGTTGCTGTGGCAAGGACCAAAAAAAATACAGAGCTGAGGCTGTTGTGTGGTGGTAGTATGTAACAAATGACAAGAGCAAAAACTACTCAAAAAATGAGAACGTTAGTCTTGCGGAGCCATCACCTGTATCTCAGTAAATCTCATTTAAAGGTGGACATGCTTTATTTTGTAGTGCAGCAAACTGAAGATATGTTAAGTGATCAATAAACAAAAGAACAATTGAAACAAAAGACGTTTAATGGATAACAAAACAATGACACTTCACTGTACATGAGCAATTTATTTTACTTTTATTAGTAGATGTTGTAATGTATCTATCTAGCCCCAAAATTAAGGTTCAAGATTGAAAAATATTGCTGTGTTAGATCATTGAAAGGTATTACTTTGGCTGATACTTTTTCACTGAGTGGAGTTCTTCGATAGACTAATTATTAAATGTATGGGTTTTTACTGTTTTTGTCATTTTTCATTCATTTCTTGTCAATGTTTTGTTCCGTGTTGTAAACTAAAACTGTATCTTTAAAAATAATGTATGTGGAAATACTGTATAATAAAACCTAGAGGTGATTATTCCTTTACAGTAATTATAGATATACATGGCAGTTCATGCTAATGCATTATTCCTAATTTTTTTTTGTTTTAATATCTGTTATTTGGTTGTGCTAAAAAAATAGATGATTACAGCTGAATGTTACATTTTTGCGCACCTGATTTGGTTTATCTGATTTGTCCTGTTAGAGCCAACTCTCCCCTGCTTCATGTATGATTCCCAATAACAATAACCCTTTGAAACCTGAACAAATTGGTTGAAATTCTTTCAAAAACATGGGGAGAGGGCAACTGGCAACTGGCAACTTAACACAGGCAGGAATATTCAAATAAATAAGCACAACAAAGGCAAGTAAAAGACAAAAACAAACCAAAAATGCCCGAAAAATGTGCATAAATTAAAAAAAAAAGTATAGCCTATGTATTTTTTTCTGTAACATAATTTTAATTATATGTTTATAATGATTATATATATGTATGTGTGTGTGTATGTTTACATAGAGAGTTTTCTGGACATTTTTCCATAGTTTTTATAAATTTTAAGGTCAATTTCTCAATTTGCTGAGGTTTCACAGAGTGAAATAGCTTGTGAGACGTCTGAATGTAGAAAACTGAGCTTGAACCAGGTTTTAAATGGTTAAACCTTTGGATGCAGTGGTCTCATGTTACCCATAATGCTGTACTGCACTCCAGACAGTGTATTGATCACTGGGTTAAAGAGAGCGTGGAAATGAAGAAGGTAAATAGATTGATTTGATGGTACCAGAGCAGGGGATTCACCAATTTTCCTCAACCAGTGTGAAGCACTGAGGCTCAGAGATTCACCCTCACTGTCCTGCTCTGCTCTCGAAAATCACCAGGATTATCCTGCATCCATCTGCCAGAGAGAGGAACAGTTGTTACTTGGATGTAACTCCAGCTCTTTAAACAGGCTTTGCTATTGGTTCACTCCATCCAGGCTCTGACTCAGCACCTCGAAACTGATCTTTGATCTTTTTACCCATGTGTCAACCACACACTATAAAACACCAGAGCACCTCTGGTTCATCTCCCTCAGCAACTGGAATAGCACAGGGACCATCTGGGTCTGCAGTGAAAGAGCTCCAGACAAACTCATAGACTAAAGGCCTTTGCACACTAAAGGCCAAATTTAGCCCTTAAAATTCATCGCTTGTGCTTCATGCTGTATTTAAGGCCTACTTATTACCTTTCTCTGGCAAAAGTAAAACATACAACCATAACATAATCCAAAAAACTCACCTTTGTGTGGCTTGAATGCTTTCAATTGTGGCAATTAGATTTTCTTCTGCTCTGTAAACATGAAACGTTATCAGAGTTGTATGAAGTACCTGAAAGCCATACTTGAGTAAAAGTAAAGATTTCTTACAGGAAAATTACTTTGTTAGAAGTTAAAGCCACCTATCAGAATATTACTTGAGTAAAAGCCTGAAAGTATCTCATATTCACTGTACTTAAGTATCTAAGTAATTTAATTATGTTAAATGTACTTACATATTGAAAGTAAAAGTAAAAGTTTTTAACTCATATTTATGTATTTTTTTTTTTTATAAATGCTGGTAAAAATAAAAGGCAGCGGTAAGAATTTTGAGTTTTATTTCTTCATAATATAAACTTTCAACATGCAGTTTAACATGCATTAAACTTGAGGAAAAACAAGACTTAAAAGATTTAAATGAAACAAAACTAAACAAAACAGTTTTTCCTTTCATCCTCTCCCCTCGATGGTCCATCTGACCCCCTCTTCCCCCCCTTTGCTTTTATTTTTTAGTAAGTAACTAAAATGCTTAAGGGTAATTTGGAATAAAAGTATAGGTCTGCATTTTGTTTAGGAAATATAGTGGAGTAAGAGTGAAAGTTGACAGAAATGTAAAAAACTAAAAAACTATAAAAACTCAAGTAAAGTACAGGTACTTCCAAAAACACTTAGGCTAAGTACTGTAACGAAGCATTATTAGGTTACTTCGTTACGTTACACCATTGAACATTACTCATACACTCACCCAAATTAGCCGTCGGATGGACGCACACCGGGGTTTTGGAGCCGCCTCACGCCCACGACCGAATCACAGCTGTGCTGATCCACCATATCAACACGCCCCCGCGCGATGTTGTAAAGCAAATTAGTTGGCCGTGTGAAAACGAGCCGTCGTCGTTTACCTTTTTTTCGCGGTAAATTCGTTCATATAGGTGCTCCTTTGATTAAGAATTACTTTTCTTTCTGGCCGCAAAACATGTCGAGCCGAGAGAAAAACTCCTGTGGTCAAAATACGGAAACTGAGCTCGGGCTGACAGGTGAAAAGGCCATGGCTAAAAGCCAGCTAGCAAACAATGCTACAAACAACCCCTATCACTCTGCATGTAGCAACAGACTGAAACACAAGCGACTGTTCGTCTACAACACTTGCAACATTCAGGTAAGAAGTCTTTGAAAGAAACGCTACTGCGTTTTTCAAACTTATATTTCCAGGAAAAGGTATGTACTGGAAGCTACCAGATATGTAAACTAACAAAACAGGAACAATGTCATCTGTTTAAGAATGTTTAACAATGTCATTTTTTTAATGTGTTGTTTTGTTTTTAATATTTCAGAAAAAGGGAGGTATCTTCTGGAGATAGGGGGTGTTAGACTTGTTGACTGTATGCTACTAAAGTTGATGGGAAGGTTTTTAAACTTCCCTATAAGTTGAACTAGGGTGGCCTACTTTAGTTGGTGAACTGACTGCAGTGAGTTTTGTCTTCCTGACGCTGCATTTCTAAACATTATGAAAGAACCAGTTTTGTGAGCTTGTTTGAACTTAATCTTCACCTCTGTGTCACTAACATTTTAGAGTTTTGTCTGTGTGAATAAGTAATCCTGACCCCTTATTGACCCTTAATTGGCATTAGGTGGTTGCAGGTAGAAGACATTCAGATCATCATGTCTTAGAAAGAATATTTTTTTTGATGAAGTAAATGTACAAACTACAACCAAGTTTGAACAAAATAGATTTATTTCAGCACATCAAATACAACAGGAATTCTTCTCTGCATTTGCACTGCAAATTAATGTCATATCTGATAAGCGTACATGCGTGAATATAAAGAGATTTTTAACATGAATACAAAAGCAGAACTTAAGCCACTTGTTATTTGTGGAAATAATAGCGCATCACAAAAATATTTGGTAAAAGCAATATATTTTCAGATAAAATCACAAGACCATTTCGTTTTTTGCTGAAAAATGCTTTGCTTATCCTAGTCACTGAAAGCATATTTTGAAAGTTTGTTCAAGCGCTAAATGTAATTTACATTATATTTTCATTAGAAAAAGCCTCAAAAAACATTTGGATCATTGTCATTGAAAATCTGCAAATGCTGTAAGTAGGTGTATGTGTTTGATTATTATCAGGGTCTGAAAATTGCAATTACAGGGTCAGATCAGAGCTGGACAATATACTTTTGTTATTTTTGACTGCTGGTATCACCAACATGAACAGCTTTATGTTCTGGTAACTTGTGTTGGCTGTTTACATTTTATAGAATATTCCATAATTAACATGATAGTTATGGATAAAGTTGCTGCATTGTGCAACATAACGTCTTTATGTTTTGTAATTTCTCTCTTTTTTCTCTCTCTTTTTTTAACATTTGCTTTTGTTGTTTCGCAATGTATTTCTCCTTGCCTATCACATGGTCACTCTCAAACCTTGTTTGAAGAATTAATTTGTCTTTATTATCTGATCTCTGTCTGAAACATACTCTTTTTTACTTTGTTTATACATGAATCCTGACCCAGTGTCACCCAGAGTACATTTCTCATACAGGATTTGAACTTCAGAATTGTGATTTCATTTGACTTTGCTGGTTTGCAGGAAAGCATAAAAGCTACTGAGACCTATTTGTCCCGTCATGGCTCAAGTCTTTTGTTCTCCGCCTCGGCCACCTTCTTTATCTTATATTCTCAGTCTTTCCTACTGCTACATATCCTCACTCACTTCCACTTGCCCCCTCCATCCCCAGGGTGTGGTATACTCCCTCTTTCACCCCCTCTTTCTTCAGTGCTTCGTATCCCCCCTCTCCTCCTGCTACTCCCTCCATCCCCAGGGTGTGGTATACTCCCTCTTTTCTCCCCTCTTTCTTCAGTGCTTCATACCCTCCCTCTCCTCCAACTGCCCCCTTCTGTTTCACAGTGTGGTACTCCCCCCCTGTCATTTCTTCTTTCTTCAGTGCTTCATATTCGCCCCTTTTCCTCTCTCTGCCTGGTGCTTCGGAGTGAAGGGTGTCATACTCGCCCTCCCTTCGGGCACCCATCTCTAGCCTCTCATATTGGTCATCACCTTTGTCTTGTGACCTCAGTGGCATATCCTCGTAAACTGGTTCTAAAAATAAAAAGAAGTGTTATGTGATGTCTTCAGTAGGGGTCGACCGCTATTAGTTTTTCAGGGCCGATACAGATACCCATTATTAGTGGCTATTAGAGGCCAATAACCGATATGCTTTTACAATAAACATGAAAATCTTTCTGTTTAAATTTAGAATTTGAAATATAACAAACTCCGACACAGCTCTTTGTAAAAATGCCTTTAGTAAATGTAAAATCAAAACTAAAAGATTAACATCCTATACAGCAAGATCCCAGCATTTTTTTAAAATAAAATCAAGTGAAAATTGAAATAAAAATGAATAAATAAAAATAGCCCCCTGAGGTTTTACAAAGTAAAAGTTCTTCTCACGCTGACACTTTCTTCTCACTTTTTAATTAACTGATTTTATTCGCGATCATTAAAATAGAACACTAATACAGATAATTGAAAGAAATGCCAAATATCAGCCCCAGTAATTTGCTAATAATCTTTTGACCCCTAGTCCTCAGTGCGCTTACAAAAAGTGGAAAATAAGTAGGAGTTACTCACCTGTGGTATTTCTCCTCCTATACCATATCAATATTAACACAGCTACTAAAATTAGGATCACCAGCACGATGACCACTATCGCTAGACTGGATATGATTGGAGGTTGATCTGAAACAAGGACAGAACATAGTTAACATGAAAGCCACGTGACTGTGACCTTGTGATAGTGCATATTAGCTGAGTTCCCATTGCAGTCCTTATCAGTATAAAACATGAATGTATAAAGAGAACTAGATACAGCTTTGGAGGCAGGGGTCCATTAATTTATATGAAAGTTGCTCAGTGGTGCATAAATACTGTATGGTATTGCACTGCCACAAAGTTGTTGGGCTTACAAAAGTGGCAATAAAAAATGGTCAAAATTGATGCCACAGATGCAGAGGTATCCTGACTTGCAACCTAACCCTAGAAAAAAGTAACTCTCGGTTAAGAACTTCAAGTTTTCAAGTCAAAGGTGAGATTACACTAACCACATTGTCAGGGTCCCTTTTGTAGGAGTTGAAAACTCCCTCCATGGCTACAAAATACATTATACAACTGTTATCACAGGCTGAGCAGTACTCATGATGACTCGACTGCTCTTAATGTGTATTAATACATCAAGGAAAACAATATCAAAGCCCATTAGCAGGAAAAAAAAGAACTCACAAGTGTAACTGTTGCTGAGAGAAGACCTTCCGGTTTTCCACACGGCTCTACATGCATAAGTACCACTCACTTCTGGCGTCATGAATGCTTGGGTGGAATCCATACGTTCCCATGACTGAGCACTCTTGTGGTACCAATGATAGGAGCTACCATCAGGACAAAGTGGACAAGAACAGGACATGCCACCTTGTACAGAGAGTATTGCCCTTATATGAGGTGCTTTAAAAAGACAAGAGGAGACAGATTTTAAAGATGTCTACTGGAGAAACAAAAAGCATGTGTAAAGCATCTAAAATTACACAAAAGATATAAACTTACGTATTTGGACAAACACATCTTGTAAATCAGAGACCACTCTGTTTGGGGGCCCATCAGTGCGTCCCATGTAAGTGAAGGTGGCATCACACTTATATTTTCCCTTTACAGATTCTGTCACATTAGAGATTTCGTAGGTAGGACTTGGACTATCTTTAATGACTGCATCGTCTTTGTAGAAAACAGCTTGGCTTATTCGATTTGTGCCCCAGGTGAGGCACTTCAGGGTCAGAATTTCCCCAACTACAGCAGGCAGGGGATACATTTCCAGTGATACGTCCTTCTCTGAAAGATGGAGATGAACATTGGTTTGGACATGTTAATAATGCTAATAATATTACACTGTGAATAGGGAATCTGCAGCTGCTCTTGGGTTTGTATAAAGGTTGTGACACACCAAGCCAGCATCAGAGACCTAGTGAGAACGAAAGCCAGCCCTGCTGCGTCACTCTCACATTGCGGTGTCCTGGCCAAAAAGTTGCACAGGAACACACCAAGCCATCAGCAAACAAATACGTATGTTCTGAACCTGTCTGAGAGGAAATACCCCTCCATACTAGCAATATGATGTGTTCAAATGGATATCTTGAACTTGTAGTAATGACATGGCAAGCTGTGTACATGACATGCTTGTTTTTTAAGTCATAAAGTTGTGGGAACACCGCTGCTGGGCAATGGCAACATGGATGCTACTGTTGATGTCAAGGGGCTACCAAGGCTAATGATTCAGCAAGCCTTCAAGTGAGTCACATAATGCAGGAAATGCAAAGGCAGAGTGTCAGAAGAGTGGCCTTAAATTAGGAACACAGTAAACACAATCCCAAATGAAAGCACCAATGGTCTCTTCAAAATAGGAAACCGGAAGACCGCCATGACAGTTAGCACATTAACAGCCAAACCCAATATTGAAACAACAAATTATATTTACTGTGTGCCAGTGAACAAAAACACAAGCCATCGGTGTGTGTGTGTCAATGTTTATGTAAAGAGCTCAATGGTTTAAGATTTTTTTTTTTTTTACGACATATAACAAGTTTATTTCGACCTCCCTCCATCTTAAACTTTGTTTCTCTTCTTGTGCACTGAGCGGAACGCCTAATCAGAGTGATTTCGTTCTCCGACAAGCTCCACACACGCTCGACACATCATGAATGTAAAAGTAGGCCTACCTGAGGTCCTGACAATAATTTGGTTACTTCTGATTTGTTGGTTGTCAGAACACCAGAAAATTGTCTCTGGGATATGCAGTCTTTTGGGCTGAAAGATCACACTATCACTGTCTTTCTTCACCGTCAAATGAATCTTCCTTGGCTCTTCTCCCCTATAGACCCAACAGTTCCATCCCTGCAGACCACCCTCATTGTCAAGCTGCAGGATAACTGAACCTCCTTTCCGCACCACTGGCTGACCGGTCCTGATGGTGAGTGAGGCTTTGGGAGTATAATCTGAGTGGTAAATATGTAGATAAGACAATTATTTTTATTGATCCATGTATCTACCCTTACTTCTTTTGGAATTTAAACATTAAAACTTACCCAGGACACTGATGGGTAAACTGTCACTCTTCAGTCCATTGCTCTGACATTGATAAGACCCTGAGTGCTTGGGTGCAGCAACTCCTATCTTCCAGATTTTGTCTGTCAACGTTTGTTCCGTGTCGTTAACGTACCATTTAACTGTGCTTCCACTTGTGCTGTCGTCACATCTCAGAAAAAATAAGTCCCCAGAGAAGATGTGCGTGAGTTTGGGTGAGATATGAACTAAGGAGGCAGGATACAAAGGAAAAGAAGACATACAGTGAAGTCCTTGAATTGGCACAGTTTATGTCATTACAAGAATGGGCCAAGAAAGGGCTGTTGTACATGACTATTGTTGCCATCTAAATGACATTTAACATATCTGAGAAATAATTGAGGGAAGATGGAGTGCCCTCACATTTGATCATTTGTGAAAACTGATTACCTTGTGGCTTTTCTTGACATCTTGCCAGGCACACAAATACTGTAACAAAACAGAAAAAAATGTATTCTTTAATTTCATTAAAGAATTCTTTAGAATTTAGAATTCTTTATACTCAACTTACACAGTTCTACACAAAGAGTTTAGCAGATGTGTGAAAGGTTATTGTTTTAATTTTTTTATATTTTATATTTTAACAAAAAAATAGAGAGAAATGCAATGATGGGGAAAAATTACAAATTATAAAAATGTTCTGTATAACTTTTTTTTCAGTTTATATTACACATTTTTCATATGCTGGTGCAATGCATGTTTAATTATTTTTTTTTAAAAGTTGAAAAATTAACCCCAACACTGTGAGTTAATTATAGAGTTTGTGTAAGCTCCTGGTACTAATGTAAATGATAGTACAGTATCCTCAGAAGTGTATGAAAGCCAGTGTCTATCCGTGTAAGTGTATATTTAATCAGCTTTTAATTGTTCAGCAATTCAAATAATTTTTATTTCTGTTTTTAAGTATAAGTTTATTCATTATATTAACATCGCCCAGCTAATAATAATAATTGCATAGCTTAATGTATAAAGCAAAATATATATTTTACATGCTTATTTCTATTATTTAAGGTTAATATCTTTATGTCATCTAATCCTTGAGATAAAAATGTACAAGTTTTTCTTTAATCTTTTTTTTTGTCCAGTCTAGAAATGATTCCTTCTTTCTCACACTGATCTGTTAGAGCACTTCACTGAGGGTTAAGTGCCTTACTATAAAGAGCAACACAGTGATTTTTATGCAGACAAAATGTTTACATACATACATACATTTGTTGAATGTGAAATGCAATTTAATTCATTACAAAAAATATTTTAAATTTTACTAAATTTCACCTGAAAAGCATGAAATAACTAACTTTACAATCTCAAAACTATCTTTAACCCAAGCACCCCTAGTTTATGTTTCATTAGATCCCTCTTACCTGCCAGGAGCAGCAGATGTTGTGTTTCCTTCATGTTCTTGCCAGAGTGACACAGATAAGAGAAACACAACAACAGAATGCTGAGAAGTGACCAAACACCACTGACCCGTTTTTAGTCATGTTGAGGAAGTGGCTATTGGGGCTGAGCCAAGATCAGCGGTGGTGCAAGAAAAAACAGTAATATAAGTTTGCATTCCTCAGTATCTGCTTTCAAAATACTTCCGCTCATACTTAACATTATCTTCTCAGAACTTCAAAAAAATTGAATCTGCGAGATTTGAAGTAAGATAACAACTAGAGAACATTTCCTTAAAAAATGTGTTATGCAATAGTGCACATCCTACACATACAAGATCAATACAAAGAAACACAGAGACAGTGAATTCAGAGTACAAATGGTTTAGCATAAAATACAAAGAAGGAAGAAGGTAAAACTGGAAGTAGATGCTTGAGATAAGCAACTTCTTTACAACCTTCTGTAAACCTTTAGAGAGGGCAGTTAATACTTTCCTTACAACTGTTAATGGCAGTAAAATGATTACCTATAATTAGGGCTCTTAATGCATTAATTGTGATGTGAGTTACATGTTGTACATGATGTGTTATTTTTCTAAAAATGGTGTTGATTTCCTGCACACATTCCAGTGTTTAAGAGGCTGTGCCTGGGTTTCAAATCTAGAGGGGTTATACTGATGGTATCATGCGAAAACTAGAAGACCTTAGGAATCCAGCGGTACCAACTATGCCATGCTAGTTTCTTGGGAAGGGGGCTAAATAACTTTGGGGATATTAAAACGGTATGGTCATTTCACAGGAGTCCTTTGACCTCAAACCTCAAGATATCTGAGTGAAAATGGGTTCTATGGATACTCATGAGTCTCCCATTTACAGACAAGCACATTTTATGCTAATCCCATGCAGTATTTTTGCTGTTATTGTATTCCTTTTCAAGACAATCTGGTAAGAATTGCTTTACCTCGTCAATATGGACCTAATAAATGTCTTCTAATGCAAAATAATTAAATTGAAAACATACGAATAAAAAATGTAGTTAATCACAATTAAATATTGAAATTCTGTGATTAATTGTGATTTAAAAAATTAATCTTTTAATGGCCCTACTTATGTTAACTGCTGTATAAGGGTTGACAGAAAAGCAGTGAAAAAGTGGATCATTTAACATGATAGAAACTCCTGTGATTCAACAGCTCTAGAGGTTTCATGAAGACAGAAGCAACAGAAGCATTTTTGTGCTGCATCCTGATTTATGGCCAGAATCCTATTAATAATAATCAATCAATCAATCAATCAATCAATCAATAAATAAATAACATGGAAAAGATCTGAAAAATCAAGTCATTTAAAATTGAAACTTAGCCTCATAATTCTTAAGAGCCCATCAAGCCTCACAAAAAATTCTTCTGCTGTGACTGACAATTTCAATTTATGATTTACATCTTCAATTTATGTTTTTGTCCAGCTCTTGGGATTCATTCCCAATTAAATGGAAAACCTTGTAATATTATACAATCACACGACAAATCCCATCTATTTGAGCTCATGAAGACCACCTTATTGTACTAGTTAAACAGGTGACTTGCAAGCAAGAACTTTTGGTATACTGAGGGCATTTGGTAGCCTTGTTAGTGCATTCAGATGTGTTAACTGCAATGTATTGCTATGCCTCTGAGGAAGTTATTAAAGTAGCCTTTCTGGTGTTTTTTTGTCATGATACAGAAAATGATGAGGCTGCAGGAAGTTCGAGCAGTTAAAAGCAGGTAGTGGTGTTGTGGCAAGAATGCAGTGCTCAGCCAAGGTCCAAACTGATGACATAAGTGCTAAATTTTAACTGTTTGCTTATTGCTTTCATGCTTCACCTGCCTATAGAAAGCTGACACCCTCCTACTTTGTGTCCATTGCAAGTGTTAAATTTTATATAACCACTGGTGTTGCAGATGGTCATATCTGATTGGATGGTAAATGGACCATGAACACCATTTTGAAAGTCAAGTGAAAGTTCAACTACTGCAGTACTCTATGAAGTGAATCAAAACATTAAATGATCCTTTCTAGGTTATGTGCCTTTAGCTGGATTTGTAAGATTAGGTTTGACTAAAGTCCGTTATATTGCAATAGCTGTAATGAGTAATCAAAACTCGTCATTTGGGTTCTTCTCTCATTTTTCGTCTCTGAGAAAGGAAGGAGAAACTGTCACAGCCTGTCGAGTGGTTAAACCCTTACACAGATGGAAAGCAGAAACCACGTGTTATGTTGAATTGTTGTTAGCCGCTGACACCACAGCCGACACAGAGGCACAGAACCTAAAAGAGGAAAACAAAATGCAGTTTTGTTTTAAAATTACATGATATCTGCCAATGTGTAAAAATGGCTATTGATCAATACACAGATAAGACTTGAGGTTGTGAACTTGTCTGCATGACAGGCGCCCAGATAAGGTTTAAAAAGAGCGATGATGTAAAACTCAAAAAGTGTAACCTGACACAGTTATATGGCACTTAGTCATCACTTGTTTATGTGCAGGTCATTTCAGGACAATGTGGGTTTTTGGTGTAAAATAATGTGATATTGATTTCTGAAAGTAAAGACAGCTGAATTGGTCAGCAACTTCTGCTTTTCCAGAGCATGTGAAAGAAAACACATTTTAAAAAGAATAAGGTATAACTAAGAGTCCGCTACTCCACTCAACAAGTGTTGCAAACAGGCTAAGTGACTTCAGTAAAAAGCATAGGAGTGTTCCTCCTCTCAAATGTTTCAAAACTCATCCGCTGCAAAAGCACGAAGAGATACTTGCATGGTGTAACACATCATGACAAAACGAAATGCGTTGTTTCTGTTTTGTTGCCTTGTTTCTCAGAATCCAAACAAGGTTTCATTTTGTGAAGAGGGGGTATTTTCGACTTACTGTAATCAGTAACACTTAACACCAATGTATCCGAAGAGAAGGAACTTAATTTATTTTTGCAGCCCCTCCTTTTACAGCCTTTACTTGTTACACATTACATTTCTTTTTTTTGTGATCGAAATTTTATTGATGTTTTCAAAGAAAAAGAAGTGGAAGCAAACATTATATTAGGCAGAAAGCGTATAACATCAGAGATAAATCAGCAAGACACATATTGAGATAGAAATTGCCCCCTCCCTTCCCCCCAGATCCCACCCTCCCCACCCGCGAGGCCACCACAACATACATCCAAATACATACATTCACTCATCCAAGCACCTTCACATAAAACCGGGGTATTTATACAAAAGAAAGACACAAATACACACATCCCTATACACAATTATACCCAAATACACACATGGGCAACCAAATAAACAGAGAGAGAAAAAAAAGAAACCCTACCCAACCGCCCAAAGAACCCAGGAAAAAAAAAAGAAGAGTAGCTATGTGGCAAAGCCAACCTCACCCAGAAATGGCGGCCAACATAAACAGCATGCATAGGCTGCATGCATATATGTACATATAAGAAAGATACAACACCACTACAATTTTACTATATATATGCACATTGATCAAACCAGTCGACAGGCCCAGACCACCACGGTTCAACTCAAACAGAACACAGTTTTAGAAGAGGAAGATCAAACAAGATCCACCCCCAGTTTGAATGTTGAAACACATTTTGAGCAACTACAGCGATGCTGACGTATTTCTAAAAATGTAAAAAAGGCAGCATTCTGAGAATGGTTTTATTTTCATGATTTAAAAAACAGTGTGAGCTCTGTGTTTCAGTTACTTGAAATGGCCACCAGAGTCCAGCACTGCATCGGTTTTCCATGAGCAAATAATTCATGAATGAGGCCTTACAGCAGGTTTGAGCCCGTATGCCGCTGAGTGTGTCTGTACAGTAAGCAAATATTTCATTGCAAATCATATGTTATACAAAATGTTTAATTTTAAGAATGAGTAACTGTATTTAAGGCTGTGGATTTGCAAAGGCTCAATCTGTGAGTAAAGGGATCACAAGATATGAATCTCAAAATGTGATTGGATGGTTTAAGTAATATAATATCTGTTGGGAGCTTGTTCACACTGAAAATGTCCACACATCTTTTTTTTGTTTCAAGCCACTGATCCAAATCCTCTCTGTGCTTCACAGCTTTGATTTCCTAAATCAATAGTTTTTTTTCTCCTCCTGCCCTCTACTCTCTTGTTTTACTCTTTGTTTTGACTCCACTTCACCTTAAGCAAAGTGACTGCACTCACTAAAACCCACAGGAGAAAAAAATAAATAAAAAAATAAAAGAATAAAAACCTAGCCAGCATATTCTCACCACTGTATGGTCCGTCTGCCCGTGACCCACTTTTCTCTCCTTGCCTTTGGCACGAGAGGCGCTCACACAAAGCAGGAGAAAAGCTAGTTTCTCATTCTCACAATAAGGACATTGGGCAGCAAAGGCAGCGTCGGTAGGATGAAAGTGAGGTGAATACACACCATGGAGTGCTGCACCATTAAAGGAAGAGCACCCACTAGAGCTCTTATCAAGGGTTACAATGCAGATGTCATGTTGTCCTTAAGAGGCAGGATATGGCAGGATACAGGGTGTACAGAGTGTACTGTTGTGTGCATTAATGTATTTCAACCCAGCTCACCTTCCTCTGTCCTCCATCCTAATCTCTAAAAGCAACCATAAAGCAAGCTTAAGGACTATTTTTCAAACACTCCAACTGCATAAATGCATTTCACTTAAACAATTATTATATAAACTTACTTAGTATCGTCACACATATCAAACTTTAAGGGTACTAAATATATAATTTCCTTTTTAAGATGGTTTTCTCTGTTATGATGTACAACAAGCGTTCATTATTTGAACAAAGGATATTGCAGTGTTACTGTATTTGTCTCAACCACTGGGTTACCAGATGCCCTACTGTTTTGGTAGGTTTTGCTTTGAGGTTACATCTTCTCTGTTTTTGCAGCTGGTGTAATAACCAGTTTACCATGTGAGAGCAACATGTGCCAAGTCGAGACACAAAGCTATTACCAAGTGGGACAATGATGCAATCACTCCTTGAGCCTTCCAATTCAATTCATTGGAACTCGACTTGCTTTAGTCCTGATAGCCAAATGATTAATGTGCAATATACTCCAGTCATAACATTAACATGGCAGCAAACAGCTATTTGCTATGTAAAGATTTAGAGCAGTAATGGCGTCCTTAGCAGAGAATGAAGTCCATCGTCCTCTGTGTGTTTTACTATGATTGTTTTTGTTCTTAGTTTTGGTAGCGGTGCTGAACTTATGTGCATGTTAGATTAAATTAGATTAAATTAGAAAACTTTATTAATCCCCAATGGGGAAACTCATTTGCCACCAGGAACATTTCATACAGACAACAAACAATGTACACAGTACATTCACAGTACACAACAAATACAAATGCATGCAACAAATAAATAACAATATAAAAAGCCTTTTGAGACAGCCAAGACCACATCTAAAAGTGTTCATTAAAAAATCTGTCTGCAGGGGCATCCTTAGTTGCTCACTTTATGAGCCGCTGAGTCTGTTAAAAACACAGTGAAATGGATGGATTTGAAAACATCCAAGTGCATATGAGCAAAGCTACTCTTACAAAGATAACATATTACAAAATACACCAATGGTATGAAAATATATACAAATATATAATATATAAATACACTCCCTGTCTCCTAATTGGATGTAGTCTCCTCTCTTGCTTATTCCCCACCTTGTTTGGAAGTGTTGTGAACATTGTGTGCTTAACAAAAGCAGATTCAAAGTTGATTAAAAATTTCTGTTCATCTTTTTGCAAAGCACCGTTGTTAGCACTACAATGAAACCAGAAGGATGGTTCAGCACCACAGAAAGAAGAGATTCTTTGTTGCCAGATCTTGTGAGTGGGTTGCTGAGACAGAAACATGTCTCGAAGAGTTAACTTTCTCCTGATTTGGCTTTCTGAAAAATGCCATTTCGTGTCAGAATGTTCAGAGGATATGTGGCTTGTGAAAATTGGTTTCAATATTTACTGCAGTGACTATGGAGCAAAAGAATCGGCCAGAATATTTACAAGCGTTCACTTTACCCATTGGATTGAATAGACTCAAGACCATCGCTAGACTCTCTACAGCAGAAATAAACGCGTTTACAGCCTGGTTAAAAAAAGCGACAACCCTAAAAACAGCTTTGATCTGAAGCTTATTTCAGCATTGATGACAACTGCTCAGGGGCTGGATTTTTTAATTACTCACTTCATCAAATTTTACTAAGGCTTAAAGTTATGCATTTGTAAATATAGGGATGCTTGAGTGGCAGGCTTCCATCTCATCCAAATATGGTCACTTCCACTTGCAGTGGTTGAAATGAAAAACTGAAGGCTTCAGAATGGGTGATGTCATGGTAACTACCTTTATTATTTTATACAATCTATGGTCTACAGTGACAATAATAACGCTGCAATAATGCTGTTCCTGTGAAGGACTTTTTCTTTCAGCAGATTAAAGGTAATACGACACAGTGTCGCCCTGGGTCTTGTTCGGGTCAGTTGCAATCCTAAAATGAGTAGGTCATGACCTGTTTCATTCAGACCAATAGTTCAGTTGTATGTCTGCTCAGGATGACTAGTTGTGCAGTCTGATAAGGCTGGGACAACTCAGGAGAGAGTTAAACTATTAGGCTGAAAGAAACAGGTCATTACCTTCTACTTTTAGGTTTGCATCTGACCTGAACATGACCCGATACAGCAGTATGTCATAATACCTTTAGCCTACAGAAGGAAACATTCATTTACAGTCCAGGTTAACACTGTTAACTCTGTCACCACTATTGCCTTTGTAATAAATATTAGCACTTAATATTGTAGCTTAGCCACCTCCATGATTGCCTGTGACATCTGAGGTGAGAGCTGTGATACGGTTGGCGAGTGTAGCCCGGTAGAAAGAAAATAGGTTCTACATGAAACCGCTCACAACAAGGTCTGTGAATTGTCTTGAGTAACTGGGTCATGAGTTCTGGAAAGAGACATTGCTGTTGAGTTTTTCAAATGTATTTTTTAGCACTTTGAGCACCACAAGCTGAGTGCCATCTAGTTTCATTATATTCAAGAGAAAGCAGACATCTCTTTGACTGATATCTCTAACACTGATCTCACACCAAAACAATCTTGACTGATAAATAGCACTATGTTAAAGGAAAAATATGTAGTGGTATTCCTGATTTGAGGGTGAACTTTTGTATATTTTCATCATATTGTGATGTATAAATAAAAGACGTATCTTCCGTGACATCACCCACCTGTTTGTGGACTTCTGTTTTTAAACATAGAGTTCAGCATTTTGGCCATCGCCATCTTGGTTTGTTGGAACCAGTGTTGACCATATTAGGACGAGAGGTCGTTACAGGGGATGAGTGAGGGGTGGATGTGACTGGAAACAGAGGACACTATAGGCAGACAGCCTTTCACTCAAGCAGCCCCTTTGTTTTATATATGCATAACTCTGGACCTTAATAAAATGTAAACTGGTGAGTTATGATAAAAATTCAACCTCATACAGTTATCACGAGTGCTAAAATTAGCTGTAGAGACCAAAAACATTAGCATAACATGGCAGGCTGTAAACATATATATCTCTGCTGTAAAGTTGGGCATTTTAACATGGGGGATCAATGGGAATTGACTTTGTTGAGGAGCCAGCCTCATGTGGCCGTTGATGATGAATTGCAGTTCTTGGCACCTGCACATTGGTGTCATTTTTCAGCCTCAGAGGTTGTCGCTTGATTCTTATGTTCCCTTTTCCGTTGTGTATTTTGTGTTTTATGGAAAACACACCATGCTTTCCTTTTTCATTTGTTATGCTATCGATAGTCTGACTTGCTTGTAGTTATGGCATTTTTATCAGGTCTGTCAGTGTGTTTTGTAGGACTTCCTGTGTAGGAGTTATTATTTTAAGCTTAAACTGTAGCACCCTCAGTAGGCCAATCTGTGTAATTCTATATGAATATCTATTACATTACTTTTTTCTTTTTCTTTTTTTTTAAAGTAGGTAATTTTGACATTTGATCACAGCCCATATAATCATATGTTTTTAAAGGATTAGTCCACCCAAAGTACTAAATACGTGGCATAAGGGCTGTGGATCACCCAGAATAACTGGGACATTGTTTCTGTTGCTGTTGAGTCAAATGTAATTTTTCAATCTGGTGAGCATAACAAACAAAAATGCTATTCAGCTTCACTGCACTGGGATTTAGACAGAAGTCCCAGCAGCAAGTATTTGAAAACCTCACCTAATAAAAACAGAAATGTCTGCATGGCAAGACACCACAAGGGGTAACTGGGAAAATATGTTTTTTTACTTGTGTGTAAGGGATTCAGGTGAATAGACCCTTTGAAACGACAGCACATCACTCCTTCAAGTTCATTCAAAGTCAGACCAGTAGGCGGTCGCCTTCTAGACAGTTCATGACCGTTGTTGGACTGTTTCACAACATGTGGGTGCAGTATCCATCATCTTTTATTTTACTGAATAAACCCACATTTTATGAATGGAAAAACACCTTTTCTTTATTTCTATTGTGACCTCTCAGCATCAAAGACATAAGAGGGACAAAGAGGTGGCTTAAATCCATCCACTGTATGTGTGAGACGAGGGAAGATTGAGGGGAGGGAATCACATCATGGGACGAGTGTGAGTGCGTTTGATTGATGGAGTGACTGAAATAATGAGCAAGAGAGGGAGGAGAGGCTGAAATGTGGTGGAACAGTGAGAGACCAAAAAAGACAGAGAGGGAGAGAGTAATGAAGAAAATTGGGGATAATTGAATAGGAGAGCACTTGGGTGCGAAAAGAGAACCCAGAGAGCTACTGACAGATGGATGGTGGAGAGTCACTACACAGTGGAAGTACAAAGAGAGGAAGGAGAACGAAGGAGAGAGATCAATCTAACAGCTGAAGTAAGAGAGAGAGTACGCCACGCTGGAGAGAGAGTGCATGAATGTGTGTGTAATAGAGAGGGAAAGAGAGAGAGAGAGACTGCTATACCGGGGCATAGAGTAGGTGAAAGTGTGCATGTGAATGAAAAACAGAAAGAGAGGCTGCACAATACAGTGGCTCAGGCTGGCTCGCACCGATGCACATTTAAAAGACTAGAAGGCATGAAAATGTGATTTTGAAAGAGAAAAAGCAAATCACTTTTTCTTGTTTTTTACTCATCTATTTTTCATCAACTGGATCTTTCTTTCGTTTTCTAATCCCGGCCCTCTTTTTTCACTCTCTTTGTGGTTTATGAAGGAGGTCACTGCGGATACAACGAGGAGCAACACAGCCTGAACTGCAGACTCAAAGGTATTTACTTTTTAATGTTTATTTATCCTGTCAATTTTATGTTTGTATTGAAAACCAAATAAGAAAAACTGTGTGTGAATTGTGTCTGAAAATAATGATAAGTGTTTGTAATACAAAAAAGTGAAAAATTATAGAATGCAGTGATGATAGATGAATAGTGTGAACTGTAAATTTAATTTATAAAATACATGCATTTAAAAGTAGAGGGCACACAAAGAAGGAAGAAATTATCTTTAGCAGCAAGGTGTGTGAGAGTGAAAGTCATAAAGCTTGACAAAAAGAAGTGGGTGCTGCTGAAATTGTGACAGAGAGAAGGGGGGATATGCGTCCTCTCAGGTCTGATTCCCATGTTTTATGTAGGTGGGCAAAAGTGGGACAGAGGAGGAATTTCAAAGATCACAAAGCCTTCAAAGAAAATGCTTAAATAATTGCAAATATCACTCCAAAACAGCTTTAAGACTGATGAGTAAGTGTGCCTTGCTGATGTGTATTTAAGCTTTATAAGTTTTACAGGTGTAAAGCAGTTGTAATGAAGGTCATGTAGGTTTGTTTTCTAGTGTGAATCATCGAAATTAAATTACAAAAAGACACACTGAGTTGACATTCTAACTAAAAGGATTACTGCTAGGCTTTTTTCTGCAGTGGGCAGTGATGGTGGAAAAGTTCATTTCTCTAAATGAGCCTTTCATGCTGAATCCAACTCTGTGGCCATAATTAAATCCCTTGTGCCTAGTTAAGACCCTCTTTCATGTAGATTATTCCATGTTCATTATGAATCCGAATTGTACATTGCAGTAATTTACAACCGCTCCCCCACAGTTACAAAGTAGGTTACGACCTGTTGTTTTACAGTGAGACATGCACAGAATTAATGGGGGAATAATTGATGCCGATAACATAAGGTAGAACTCTGGGAGTCTGGGAGTTTGGAGAACGAAACATTAATACTTGTGCTTATGTAAAGCCTACCTTTATGTAATGCTGACATTAAAACCATCCAGACACTTACAGCGTTGCATTACATTTAACAGAATCAAACGAGAGCTCATCAACACCCACATTTCACACACTCCTTTCGCTGAGACTTGTCAAAATCGTTACCTGCTCACAGTATTTATGGTGTCAGATGGTGGAAAGGTGGAAACCCTTGAAGGACCCCAGAGAACTGACTATCTCTCTCTCTCTCTCTCTCTCTCACACACACACACACACACACACACACACCTGCATGTGTTCCTCTCCAGTTCTGTGCACTTTCATCCTTTAAATACAGCATAATTGACTTTGCACAGCCTCCTAAGACCTGCCCTGCACGGTGTAATGCACAACAAGCAATACTGGCTTTAAAAGCACATTTCTTTTTATTGGTGAAGTACACCTGGGGGAATTCATTTGGAAAAGGAAGAAAATAAACTAGGCAATTTAAAGCAGAGTGGGCACACTAAGATTAATGGCTTCCTGAGAAACTCAGAACAATTGATCATAATAGAACAAAGAGCGCTGGGTGACGTTATCAATGCCAGAGAGGGACTGAGTGATTATACCTAATGTGTGGGTAATGCCAAAAGAGAGTGTGATTATGAAACAATAGAGTGGAAGATGAAAGACATGAAATTCACTGAATTGGCCTGAAAGCTTTATGTGTCAGAGGAGATGTGTGTGTTTCTCTGATTCAGAAAAATTTCCACCACCACTGCCTACTTATTTCCACTTCATCCTATCCTGCCTCATGCTGTTCTTCCCTGCCCGGTCCTGTTCTGTCCTCTGCAATTTCTGCAGGAAGAGCAGCAGTCGATACACAGGCTGGTCAGTGTAGCAGATGTGACAATGCTATATAGTCCACTAATTCCCCAGGGTTTGCTATGTAGAGTGTAGGACAAAAGACAGACATGCTGAGAGAATATTTCCAGTGACAGCTCACTGCTGTGGAGGAATACAGTTAGACTCTATTAGCTGTAAGCTACTATTGTATCCATGAAGCAGAAATGCAAAATCCACAACAAAATGTTCCTTAAATCAGTCTCGTGGGAAATTAAACTGGGCTACAGCTGTATAGAGCTAAAAAAATAACCAATACACACGTGCCCATTGCACACACACATATTCATAAGCATAAATTCAAGGACAATGCCACCAAGTCTGTGCAAAGAAATGCCAGAGAACACCTTCTGTGTGACATTTAAAGTGACATCGTCAAATAACCTTGAGAAGTAATTTAATGTTTAAATAAAAGTTATCCTCTCCTATGATTTTTAATGAACTTCTAATTGTTATTTGTAGAACTGACATAGTCTCATTGCTGTGCTCATTAAGATGGAATGGGAGAGAAGGGCTGTTTCCCCTGACTCTGCAGGCTTTTCATTATTACATACAGAGAGATTTCCCCCAGGGGAAAGATCTGGAGGATTGCCGTAAGCCACGAAAACAGAAGCCAGCCAAACTGCAACACATCCACCATTATGAAGAACTAAAATAGCTCTAGCTTTACAATTTCTGAACACAACTTTAAGATAATTTGTGCACAGATGGCTCAGAGAGCAACAACTGGATTTTAAATGCACTGATTACAGGGACTTTATCAGGAAACACTACTGTGCACTTGGCAGCTTTTAAAGCAGGGCAGCACCAGTTAGAGCCTTAATATGTAAATCTGATGACATGAAAACGGGAGACTAATACATCATATGATGACAGAGCTATAGCACAAGTGGGTGGTCATATAACTTTAGCTATAGTTATATAATAGTCTCACCTCATTAAACTCACTGTTTGCTGATTCAATCCAGCCTCTGGGCTGCTGAGCAGCCTGTTTCAAGCCAGCAGGGTCAGGTGGCACTTTAGCTGGTATTTTTTTGGCTTAATTCAGGGTCATAACAAGGTAGTGTAGATCTGATTAGAGTCGAGAGCAGGTGTAAAGAACACACTTTCCATTAAATATCTTGGATGGGGAGTGCACATTTATCACCTTCTTTGTTTTTTCTTGTCCAACATCTTACCTCCAGTTATACAGATGCTCTCTCAAAACAGGCGATGGTACCTTTTGATACAAAACGCAACATGTATTTGAGGGTTTCTTCCAATGTTGTAGTCATGACTACATAAACCGAGACCAAGTCATGATTTAGTCCAGAGTGTATTGAGACAAGAACAAGAGCAGACCAGCGTGAGTCCCACACTGCAAAGCACACTTAGGATAAAATGTGAGACATGCAAACAATAGGCACTCCTAAAATTGGTCTGAGATCCACATTCACCCCAAAAACCCTGCAGAAAACAAATAAAGATTCCTCTTCATTCACCTCTCCTATTGCCATACTATGTATGTGTGAATGAAAGTGTGCAGTGAGAAGTGTCTCGGTAAATCACTCAAAAGGCATTGCAGAGATTCATTTTATATGTTGGATTTTTTTTTTTGTTTTCTATGAGCAAACAAAACTGAAAAACTGAATTAAACTTAATCTCTATTCAATAATAATTTTTCTGCATAGGCAATGTAGTGACACCCTGGATTTGTGATCATAACCAGTCTTGAAATCAAATCCCGACCAAGGAAAGACCAAGTAAAAGTATGTTTGAGTCCGAGACGAGACCAGGACTGAGACTAGATTTTGAGTACTACAACACTGGTTTCTTCATGCTTTCGCTTCCTTTCATGCTTCAAGATTGTAGATGTTACTGGTTTCGTTAAACAGGTTTCTTGACAATTCAAAGTATACAGCAATAATAGAAGTGTTATAAGTTGTATAAAGTTAAGAATGAAGGGTCCTCCTGTCTGTAGAGCCAATTATAGCCCATTACATGGTAGGTGGACGAACTCTAATGGTGCCTGACAGGCGTCGACATGGTCCTCACTTTGTCAGCCATGTCTAACAGCATTTATTAGTATCTTGTTGACTTTTGTCTCTCAGTGTTACCTTTTATGTCAATGGACGTGCAAGGTAAGTGAAACTGTCACTACTGGGCAGTCTGTTTGTGGCTGTTTATCTGCCATAAAATCCACCCTAAAGCCTTAATCCCACACTCATCTCTGTGTGTCTGACTAGTTTGTCTTTGGCCTGCTTTCATTGTATTTGAGGCCTGGGGTCTTTTGTTAGGAGCTCTGGGACAAGTTTAAAAAGTAGAAGCTGCCTTTGAAAAAGTTACTTGATACCAGGAATTATAAAGATGGTCTGTTTTATTAGAAATGTTTTGACTCTACATCTGCGCTTCCCTCTGTCTTTTGTTGAAATAGAAGGCAACCTGCTGCACAGTTGCCTTTGAAGTCTCTGTTTTCATGACATTTTAATACACCTTCTGTCATATCATGTGTAGAGAGTGAAACAGAAATTTGTTTTACATGAAATTAACTTCAAATCTTTACCTTTAAACATGCATTGCACCAACTTATTTTTATGCATTTCAGGTGTTGCAGCTGTATTAGTTATTATTTATTGGCAGTTTTACACCGATACAAATCAGTGTCATATACCTCAGTTTGGTTAAGGTGCAGCCACAGAAATGTGCACATCAACCAGGGATGTGGTGTCATTTAATTCATAGCTGAAGGTAACACTTTATGTAATTGATCAACATTAAACAGGAACGCTGTGTATCATATTGGCCCACATTGAGCTTATTGAACTGCAATAGTTGTGCTTCATTAAAATAATAATATTAAGAGTGAAGGTGCCAATGAAATCACATTTGCATGGTTTTTTGTTCATAGGTTCTCAATCTTAGAGGTGCTATCCCACTCTCAGATGGGGTTGACTAGATTTGGGATTGTTCTGTTGGTGTTTTCAACAGCTGCGGTCACTACAATCAACTGCAGCGCATCTGGTTTAGAGTCAGTAGTTACTTATAACTTAATCATTGAACTGAAACACCAAACAAAATTGTACTTATTTTTGCGGAACTTCCCCAGATCCGTCTATACTCAGATTCACATAATTTTGACTTACGAAAAATGGGGTCACGGGCCCAAAAAAGTTGAAAATGAGAAATCCTGAAATAGGGATTTCTCTTCTATAGTAGGACAAAGAAGCTTTAGCTACTGTATCAAACAATGTTTACGGGAAGGGGGAAGTCTTATAAATAGCGCAGGGGATGTTCACTCCTAAATCTGTGCTGCATTGAGGTCTCCCAGCCCATTCAGCCAAGTTTAGCCCAAGTGAGGCCCTCAGCGCACGCTCCACCTGACCCAATTATATCCAGTCTGAGGGGAAAGATAGCCCACTTTGATCTACACGAGACCGCCAGCCAAGCTCAAGCTGACTGGTCTGGCACTTAATGCCACTTTCTGCCAGACGTTTTTCCAGGACAGATGTGTTTGAGTGCTGTTTTAAGAGTCATGTGTATATGTGTGTATGCGCAGTGCACACGTGCTTGGAACATCAGGCGAGCTGTGTGTAACCTATGAAGTGGCCCCTTTTTCTTAAAAAAGATCGTCCTTGGTGAGATGGCGATGGGGAGGATCGAGCTGGAACGCAGATCAAAGGAGCAGGATGTTTATTGTGAAATGGGGATCTGGGAGTAATTATTTTAATCATCCACTTAATTACTGATTAGCAGGGTTACCATTTTTTGCTAGATTAACATCAGATATGCAATTGACTAACAGCTGTCTGTTTGTGTTGGATAGGAGAATTACTTCCCTCGCTGAGGGAAATGCCAGAATCTTTGGATGCATGGAAGATGAACGTATCACTGGTGTTGTTATCTGCCTGTAAAATTAATGAAGGGCGCAATGATTGTCAGTTAAGCACTTGCGTTTCATCAGATTTTATTAAGCACAGATTTAATTACCACTTGAAAATGCCAAGCCCTGTCATTGCAGCAGGAAAGCATACAAATCAGTTAAATTCCTCAATAAACTTGTTTTTTTTTTATGTTTAAGAGCTTGGGTTTTCAACATTTTACAGGTCAAGGACCCATTAGCTCAAAGAGAGATGGAGCAGGGACCCCCTATTTCATGCATTGTGTCAAATTGAGTTGCACTTGAGATAATACTCTAAATCTTTTTGTATGCGCTGGCCTGCTGCTGCAAATGTAACAGCAGTTAAAGCATGGCTAGGTGCATTAGCCTCACTCACTACACTTTTGACAGCAGTTTCTGAGATGGACGGTGTATCAGAGGCTCTTGCTCTGTGATCCACTGTGGCTCACATGCATGCTTACACTTGGAATAATATCACAGCTGACTGGCCAATTATGTTTCAATAGTACGTAAATATTTGCTAACTTGTTCACCTCAGTGTTATGGGTAAGTGCTGCCCATTTATAAAAGCAAGCTTGCTTACATGATTACACATGGATTCATTGGTTAGTGTTGTGTACTATAATTTAAATGTTTGTTGGATAGTATAATTACTCTACTGTAAACAACTTTTTTGGCCAATAGAGTGCCCCAGGAATAATTTTTTTCCTGTAGGCTAACATAGAAGTTAGAGTTTTTTCTGATACATTTTAAATAAAAATAGACAAGAAAAAAAGAACTGAAATTTAAGCCTAAATTATCAAAAAGGCAGCCCCCCTGCAGTAACTCTGAGGAATCCCTAGGGGTTGTAGACCCCCTGTTGCAGACCCACATTTTAGAGAAAAAAGACATTAAAACTTAAAAAGATTTTCCCACTTTATTATGCTTTGGAGTCAACTTTAACGAGTGCTGAGGCTACACACAGTACCCACATATGATACCCCAGTTTAGCTCTTCCCCCTTAAACTACTACGTCAGAGCGCCACCCCCAGATCTGATGGCTAGTGATGCACCATTCATATAAAACCAAGCCCTCTCCCCTCAGTTTAGTGACTCACCCCATCCATCCTGTGTTGGAGTAGGCCTAGAGTGTTCTTGACGGTTCCTCGTCACTGGCGGTGTGAAAGAGGCTGAAGGGTGGAGACCCAGTGAAAGAGAGGGATATAGAGGACAGAACTTGGCCGCTCCACTTTTGCAGGACGTAAAAGTGGGACAATCTGTTCCTTGGATGATCTCCAATTCTACTTTCCGGGGACCGATACACTGAAAATATATCTATACACATGCTCTGTCCTACATAGGGAGAGTATGAGTGAGTGAGAGGATGAGAGAGAGATTGACAAAAAGTGGAAATATGAGTATAAGTTGACCTGACTGTCCATAAGGTCTTTATAGTACATAGTGTGATTTGAGTGAATATTCATTCGAGACTGATGAAAATAACCCCTGCAGCACACAGACAACACTGTCACACCAGCTATCACAGCAAATTCTGCAGAGCACACACAGATAATATATGTAGTGACAGTTAGATATTGTAACAGAAGATAATCATATTGTAATTTATCATTTAAAATGCAGTGGGAAAAAAGGATGACACATTAAAATGAGTCCAAGATATCCACCATTATTTTTTGTGTGTAATTTGCACTGCAGTAAACTTGAGTTTGACTTATTAGCCAAAACATGCATAATGTTTTGTTTATACGGAACCCCAAGGACTAAAGCAACCAAATGAGCCTCAAAGTCATTATTGCAATTTTGCTGTGCTTTGCAAAAAGGATGATGAACTGCACAGAAAAGAACTCAGGAAAGGCAAAGACGAATAGAGACGAGAGAAATCAGTGACCTCTCTCTACAAATCTCTCCGTCCATCCATCTCGACTTTCCAGGTGCTCAAGCAGGGTATCCATCTCTGTCCTCGTTATCATGATTAATCAGTTCCTGATTCTTCATCTTACTCTCACTCCATTTCCTTACTTTCTCTGGACCCATGTCGGCCCAGATCTATCGAAATCCTCTCTCTGACTCTCCACATGGCTTCTAATCATCAGAAGTCAAGCTGCTCTCTTGGTCTCCCCTGGGCAGACCAGCTCGCCAACTTCTGAAATCTTCAGATGTCCCTGTTTTCTACTTTTACATTGCATGACTGTTGAAATTTTCATCCAGGTTTTGAGTTACGAGCCCATAAGATCAGAAATAAAGCAATCATTTGAGAAAATTATATCATAGTGTATGTTTGGACATTAAAGGATAGGTTAACATATGAAGACTGTCTCTTTTTAGTCTCTATGATCCTCTGTCCTTATTCCTCTTTCATACTTTCATACTACCATGAACAGATCACTTCCTAATGTGCTTCCAGTGTTTGTGACGGGTGACAAAATCCACAGTCATAACTCCGTAAAAATAGATTCAAAGTTTATCTGAAGCAAACATGAACAGTCCAAGTTAGACAAAACAAATGAGTATCTTTCAGTGCTAGTCTTTTTAGCATGAATTTTCCTGTTTGTGTCATATTCTTTTACTGCAGCACATCAAGAAAACACAAAAAGTATATAGGTGATGCTTTCATTACCCAGGAATACATTAAAAACTTTTAAAATGTCAAGCTACTATAAAAGCCCTTGTATCATGTTCACAGACTGACTTTAGCAGATTTCAGCCACAGACAAACTCACATTGCTCATATTATTTACACACAACAGCTAAGACTACAGGACTTTAAGATGTTTCAAGGTTAAAGTAATGTACAGCAGTTTGATACAACTGTATCAGCTACGACAAGTGTGAGCAAAACATTTGAGTCACAAACTTGCACTTGCACACAACAAGATAGTGGTTTATTTCTGAAAGTTATCTGTCTGTGGTGGCCTGCATTTTCTGCAGAGCATCTCCACAATCTGAAGAAGTAGCCTTTACAGCAAAATAAGGAATTGAATCTGGTTTTAAAAGGACAATTAACTGCAAAATCAAAAATGTGTATTTTTCTTCTTACTTTAAACTGCTGTTAATCAATTTAGATTTTTTTGGTGTGAGCTGAGGAGTGTTGGAGATATCAGCTGTAGAGATGTTTGCCTCCTCTTGAATATGATTGAACTAGATAGCACTCAGCTCGGTCATACTGATGACTGTAATTTCATTATGTTGACCTGTTTTGTAAAAATGACATATATGGCACTTCTGTCCATTCTGGAAGAGGGATCACTCCTCAGTCGGTCTTCCTGAGGTTTCTACCATTTTTGGGATGTTGTATGTTGTATGTTGTAAAGCCCTTTGTTGAATTTGTGATATTGGGCTTTACAAATGAAATGGACTTGAAATCAACCTTGTTTTGTGGTATCAGCCACCACTGTGTGAATGTGTGTTTGAATGGGTGAATGTGTCATGTAGCATAAAAAGCACTTTGAGTGGTTGGAGGACTAGAAAGGAGCTATACCAGTGCAGGTCCATTTATCATTTACCATGAGCTAGTTAACATTACAGCACAGAGTGCCATTTAGTTTAATTATATCCAAGAGAAGGCAGACACCTTTACAGCCAATATGTCAGAACCTCAGCCACTCACACCAAAACAAGCTAAACTGATGATTAGCACTAAAGGTAAAAGGCGAATTATATTTTTTTGATTTTGGGGTGAACTGTGGTAAAATAAGCCTTGCTGACTTCCAATAAGTCATACTGAAGAAAAATTTAAGTTAGTGGCTGAAAAAAGAAGAGCTTCAATGTAAAAATTTTCTGCCTCTGACATAAGATTCAGAAAGACTGCTCTGTCAAGAGAGTAAAACTCATTCCTCTCCACCACCGGCGTTCTCCCAAGAGAAAGAAAAGTCAAAAATAGTTGGAGAGCTGATGGCCAGCACAGGGACAGGAGAGCCAAACAGCTGGCTAAAAGGAACTGACTAAGTCTGAGCTATTTGTTATGGCAGAGTGTAGGAGTTGAGTGACATGGTGGGGAAGGCAGACGAGACGAATTGTGACGTCCATTATGAGTTGTACAGGCTGAGGAGGGCGTTTCAGGAGGTGTGATTGGCATAGTTAGAATGTGAAATCAAATAGCGCTTTATTTTAAACATGACAAAATTTTATCCTGTCATCCTACTTTTATCCTCACGTTACTGTAGATTTTGGCTCAGTTCTCCACTCGCTCTCATTCCTCTTCCAGTCACGGCCGTCCTCTCACCCCCTTTTTTCTCTCAATCTGATTACTCTGCTTTATGCAAACTACAACTCTCTCCATCTTTCTCTCTTGTGTATTCCCCTTTCGCTTTTACATCCCAATTATTAGGCTCCATCAACTCTCAGCCTGTCCCTCTAGTTCCTTATCTTGCCGAGTGCAGACTCAATGTTGATCAATATTTGATGAGACTTTGTTCATAAATCAACGTCCCCTATTCCCTCCTGGTGTACTTGAATGATAGTGTTAATCTCCAAAGCTTGTTAGCTTTTGATTAGAAAGGTATTTGGGCTTAAAAATGATACATCAATTTTGTAGATGTAAAAATGTAAATCATGCAAACAACAATGGCCAGTGGAGGGTCCTGTAGTGCACTATTCTCTAAAAATAATGGCCATTTGTAGCAGCTGAGCTTTTTTATGGTGATTGATAGGCACAGAGACCCTTAAATTTACCTTAATGAAAAAAAGTTTCATAAGTGCCAGACAAAACATTTGTTTAGTCATTTATCACATCAGTCTATAGTAAGTAGTTAGATACTCATCAAATGGTTACAGTTTTTCTCAGACCATCCTTCCGTTTTCTCCTCTCCCCCCGTTTCTGTCTCTCAGTTTTTCTCCGGGTTCACTTGCTCTGACAGACATTGTGTTTGTGTTGAAGTGGCCCACCCTGTCATTCTCGGAGCATCTTGGGGGATTGACCACAGCCACTCCTCTTCTCTCTGTGGTATCACTCTTTTGCTCAGAAATGCTCAGCTAGCAGACTTCCTTTTGGCCACTGACACATAAACAGGCCAGGCTTGGATTGTTTTGCATACATCTGGTCAATCATCCAAACACTGCAGACTTTTTAATTTTGGCATTTAAAATATGATTGTTTTGAAAGTTTCAGTAACTATCATTTGAATTGTTCCATTGCGAGAAATAAATTGTAGTGTAAAGCTGCAGGAGTTTGGCTGGATTTTGTAGACATACCGACCAGTTTCTAGGCCAATCTAGGCCAATTTACACAAGTCTAAACATTGATTGATCAGATTAACCAAAATCCAACAGTGTTGTGCATGTTCACACTTCATAAGAGCAAGCTCAAAGTACAGTTCACACAGATTAAAATAAATAAGTTAACATTTGTGTTCAGTTTGAATTTTAACTAAATTCACAGTGCCAAAAATGAACCATTGTATTTTCACCCTTTTCTTAATGAAATACAATTTTGTGATCATCATAAACTCATAGATACTTTCAGAGACTGGTCAGATGCTTCAGCTTGATGTGTTGTTTCAGATTTGCTGCAGATGTCGCTGATGTTCAAAACCAGCAGTCACAATTTATATATAAATGTGAGAATTTTTTCTGTTGGAATCTGTACTGATTTGTTCACAAAAGTCCCTTCAAATATCCATATAAACTGGTCTCAGCAGTACCGCCAGCTGCTTTGTATGAAGTGCCATTAGCACTAGCCATGCTGATGTTGTGTTGATGTGCCAGTTGCCCTAAATCGAGCATTGTTAACAGATGTGGGAGTGAAGAACGCTCACGTTCAAGTTCATAAGTCAAATTCATAACTGAAGCATTAAGTTCACTATTTGAAATGGTAATGCACATGCACAACACTTAAATCCAAAACTTAAAATCGTTCATAAACTCAACCCTGTGATTCCCAACGAGAACCAAGCCGTCAGTCCAAACAGTTCCAACAAACTCCCACCAACACAGAAACGTCATCAAACCTATTAATCACTGTTTGGTAGTGTCAGCTGGGCATTGTCGCTTTAGCGTGCTGAGATGCCACCAAAATGTTGGAAAGTATGTCTATACTACACTCCACTCCATTCACATTAGGGGTATGGAATGAAGTACTCTAATGGTGTCAATATCTCTTCAAGAATACTGGTATTGTAATATTTTAAACAATACCCAACCCAGTATAGACACAGATTTTCAACTTTACTACAATCACAAGTAGAGCCAGTGTTTGCAAACAAGCAAGGACAATTTGCTTTCCAGCCAAGAATGATAACAAAGCAATCCTCTTGTAACAGTATTTTAATATATACTTTATGACCTCTTCATCAGTTGTTTCTGTTGGATCTCTGGCTGTTGACCAGCTTCTTCATCTCTTCATAATTATTTATGTCGATTTCAGGCCACTGTAAGCTGTCCCAGACACCTGTTGATGTCCTTGGTCACCGATAGAGGTTGATAAGTCAAAAGTCATAGATCACTTAATGCCCCTTTAACCCTCATCAGCACCATGTTTTCTACATATTTTACTAAAAACTGATAGACTCTCCATGTTGGTACTCTGTGATTGAATGGGTTTAGATCTGTGCCCTAATTTCATCTGATATTTTATTGAGTTCCATCTGTCCTGATACCCATCTATTTCAGACTCCCAACTCATATGATATTCAGAGCACCAAACTACCAATGAGACAGTGGGAGATTCCCTGCGTCATTCACCATCATTAAGGCGGCTGTTGGCAATGGTCCAGATCTGCATGATGGCAAAGCCCCTGTAGCCAGACTTCACCACAGAAAAACCAGGACAGAACATATGGAGGCGCCAGTATGCCAAATCTGAAACAGTGAAGCAATGAGAATAATCTTAAAGCAAAAATCCACCCTAAGACACTATTTTAGTTTTAAAGTTACTAGTAGCAGTTGTTGGTGATGCAAGTTGTATTTGTGGGCCCATTTTATTGTTTGATAGTACTTTATTTTTCATGCAGATAACTTGCCAAACACAGTAGACCTGACATCATGTCAGTCAGGATATTTTCATGTAATGGCAGTAAAGTTTTGTGGCCAGAAATGTTAAAGCTATCTAAATCTTCATCAGTCATCCGGGTGATGATGAGGATCATCCAGATAACCCTGATGAAGGCCACAAGCTGAAACGCATCGGTCCAATAAAGTTATTTAAACTACAAGTGTTGTTGGAGCTCTTTGACCTCATCAGTGAACTGCTGTGGACAGGGGCCGGCCGCTAAACATATTTTTGCCACCTATAAAAAGCTTAAGTGTATGCTATATTTAGAAAACATTTACTACTGTACCTTGCAATAGACCACTCTTTCTAAGGTGGAACTAAAGCAGCTGCATCGCTCTCCTCAATGCCAACAGGCTCCTTTAACAAAAAACAGTAATTTTACCTTGCAGAACACAGGAGTTGCTGATGATTGTTTAGTCTGTTTGTGTTATTCTGTGACACTTTAAAGGACCAGTTCGTTTTCTCCAAGGTCTCACAATGGCACAAACTAACTAACCAATCAAGTCAGAGGTAGACCAGAAACTCCCATGCTCTGCAACGTGTACTTGCGTTTTTGTCAGTAGTCAGGTGGCATTGAAGAGAGCATAGATGTAGATGCATAGCAGAGTTTGCCATTAGAAAAAGGCAGTCTGACTGCAAGTTAAAGCGGTGAAAATAATTTAAAGCCATTTATCCATTGTAAGTAACTGGTTTTTTTAATGTGGGCCATGGGGGGACTGTAGCCTACTGTATGTGACACTGAGCGAGAGGCAGGGAGACCCTGGACAGGTCATATCACAGGATATTCTAAATACAGCATACACTTAAACTGACATTGATCTTTTTACATTTAGGTGGCTAAAAGACATTTTGCTGCTGCCCCCATTCATAGCAGTACATTGCTTAGCTTCCATGGTGGTATTCCTGCCCGCTCCGAAAAAGTAGAGTCGTGCTGACAGCCATCAACTGAAGGTAATACACTGACTATGGCATACTGAAGTATGTCATATAGCTCCACTTAAAAAAAAAATCATTATTACCCCTTTAAGGAGTGTGACTGTGGGTTTTTTTTTTCTATTGGAAAAGCTTCTGCATTTTTGCAGTACACTTCAGATTAAATTCAGTTTGGCATATTCTTAAACAATGCAACAACCATTAAGCGAATGCCAGTACTCTCAAATGTGTTATCCTGGAACCAGGTTCGTAGAGTTGTCTGGACACCTTTGCTGAGTAATTCCCCAAAAGCACCTTAAATCTAGAATGCGGACTAATGATAAGTTATCCAGATAACTTGCCCCCTGGTCTTTTCATTTAAAGGCATCCAGGCTGGTTGTAAAAGCTTACAAGTTGGGGAGGGAACATATCATGTACAGTATCAATGAAGCTAACAGGATGTTCAAGTTCCACAAAGCAATAAATAAACCTGTTTGCACTAGAACTAATTGAATCAAACTGAAGAAAAAGTAAAAACCTGCCTCCAAATAATTTACATATTCTGTATGTAATCGAACACTTCTCACCAAGTGCAGGTGAAGGTTTGTTTGAGGATTTTTTAAAAAAATCACTGCCGCTTATGTGAAATATTGACAGGTTCACCTGGCCGTAAGCTTTCCACACTGCAACAATCAATGCACAATCCCTACATTTTTAAATTACCAATCCATAACCTTGCTTGCGCAAGTAAACCACCTTTTATTTGAGTATAATGCCAGATATATTGCTCTTATTATGGCTGTTATAGCTGTACAGCAAGTTGAGACACTTTTCTAGAGGTTGTCACAAAGCATTGTATCATATCCCTGAACCATGTCGACATGATCGCAGCAGGTGAAAGGACAGTGAGTATGCCAAAAGATCAATCACAACGCCTCATTTAAGAATCACACCAGCATTGCAGTGTATCTGAGGGTGGAATTTTCCTTTAAGGAGCTCACATTTAGCTGTTAGCCCTGGGTTGTGCCTCAGACGTAGGTCGGCGCCATTAGCACAAATGATCTTGACCTCATGTGAAGCTAAATTTCATACCCAACTCACTCTCTTCTGCAAAGAACCTGTGATGCAAATTCACAGAGTTTATATATAGCCTGTCTTTCATCAGCCTGCTATTCCCCGATGCATTCCCAGTGGCTAAATGGAAAATGTGGACCAGCTGTGTGCTCATTCACACATGTGGACTTATTAGCATTGCCGGTGGCTAGTTTTTTTTTCTAGTTTTTGCACGTGTCTTTTTACATACTTTCTAATTCTGCTAAGTTCACTCTATCAGTGTAAGAGTTAAATGACCAATGTTTACCTCCTTCTCTGCCTGTTTCCTACAGCATGTTTCTAAGGATGAAGCCAGTCTCATGGGATAGCCATGTTTTGTCTCCATGACAGCTATGTCACTCAGCCCACTCTGCAGTGACCCCCTGCACAGCAAAGGATGCTGGGAAATAATGAGCACTTTTATCCCGGTCAGGATGACAAAGATGGGGAGGATGAGGAGGAGGAAGAGGAGCAGGGAGGAGAAAACAGAGAAGGGGAAGATGGACGAGACACGGAGAATGGAGGGTTAGAGGGTCCGGAGGAGAAGGAAATGACGGGAGGACGACAATCCTGGGAAGGGAAAGGTGGTGAGGTGCTGAAACCAGCAGCCATTGTGGTTGGGAGACAGAGAGCAGAACGACCGCTGAGGCCAGGCAACTTGGGCAACCGGGGTATCGCATATATGTCCAATCAAGCCCTGCTACATCATCAACCTGTCAATAAGCAACAGCATCATCTCATCGCAGCCAATCAGCAGCCTCATCACGCAGGCCTGAATGCGCTCCAGAAGAGACGAGCTCTCATGGAGCGCAGCATGACCACAATGGCTCCCATGGAGGACACTTACCTGACCATGATGGTGTTCCGCATTGGAATTCCTGACATCAAACAAACAGTAGGTGCACATTTTCATTAAAACACCAAACACAATTTAAAGATTTTATGAAACAAAGACCATCACACAAGAAACAATCAGAAGTTCCCTTTGACCCCCAAATACAATTTGATCTACAAAATAAACAAGTCCAAAGATTCAGTAGAGTTAAGGCAGAAAAAGATTATGTCGCCCGGGTCAGTGCCTTATAAAAAAAACTTGTGAGAAAAGTGTTCCTCATACATAGAATTTGTTAGAATCATAAGAAAAAAATGTTAATCCTTTGAAACCACATTTTTGTGCTGCTTTTAGATGCCTTTCACAAATATTTAAAATTTTGAATGCTGAGCCAGTTGTTTTCTTTGCAAAACATGGGTGAAAAGGCAATGAGCAACTTGGTAATTAATGTTTTACACAGTAACTGGTTACGAAAATTAATTTTTAAAAGCCAGGGAAAAATTACTGTATTTATAATTATCACAATTACTTATTAATGAAGTATTTCTGTTACAAAATTATAATTTTTAAACACTTTTTACATTTAAAAATATATAGATATATTTATGTATTTCACAAATTTCAGGTTATTTCTTGATAACGTTTGCATCTTTCTGTTTTTTGTTGCTCATTGCCTTTTTTTCCCAAGGTTTTTAAAGAAATTAAGCCAATTTGCCAAGGTTTCAAAGTGTTAAAGAACCATCAAGCTCAATCAAAATTAAACTTTAAAAAGTTTAGTTATCTATGTAAAAAATCTCCATAGCAAACAGGGCACAGACTGGAGGTCTTTCCAAATGAGGAAGTAGTTCAAGCCAATTCTCTCTGGTATTACTGCCTCAGAGAGAGAGAGAGAAAGAGAGAGCTGTAAAGTGGATACAGACAACTTTTAACTTTCCCCCTCTAGTGTTTTCAAGAGGTATTATTGTTTGCACCGCTGTCGCAAAGACAGTTGGATCACTTTCCGTTTTCTCTTATAGCCTAGTAACTACTACAGTTTCTAAAGTTCTTCTGTTGTTCCACCATCCACTGTTTCTGCTACTGGGGATAGTAACTGCACATAACCTATACTGACACTTTTTGGCAACTGGGGATAGCTACAAATAAATATTGGGGAGAACAAAAGCTTTTCCTGTTTTTGTTGGGAAATGGTTGACGCACTTCCTTAGTGCCTTAAATGGAGGCTTTATTTTCCCAGTAGATTGTCTCTATTAGCAGTAAACCTCTGATTCTCTGCCCAAATCCGATGTGCGTGACTCACCAGCCAGGTTCAGGCCAGGCCATGCTGTAATTTTTTAAAAACTCCCCAGGCTTAAATTGGGTCGTGTTCACTCTAATTTTATTTTATTTTTTTTAATGCAGGACTTATAGGCTGTAATATCATAAATGATTAATGAGCTGTGTTGCCATTAACTCATCCAGACTTCTGTCTCTCATTAATAAAGAGAAATGTTATATAGGGTCTATTTACCGTAATATGTATGGCATAAAACCATTTTTGGGCGCATGTTGGAGATTTTGTTACAAATATCTGATACTGCACTGAGAAAACTGTAGTTAACTTTAGCTTGCATTAAATGTTTTGTTTTTTTACAATAGAAATTTGGGAATTTAATAGATTAATAGATTTTTAATCTGGCTAAGGCTCAAAATCTCTGCATTGATTTGAGCTTGTTTCAGACTTGGACAGAAACTATGCAGGTTCATGTAGGGTCAGGCTTGTTTTTAACCTGATTGTAGCTCTATGTGGCAGACAAAATTGCATAGTGAAAGTGAGGCTTACAGGAAACCTGATGGTGTCATTCTTCTACAGCCATTACGTTGTGCAGTCAACATTTACTTAATTAAGATATGTTAAAGCGAAAACTTGTTTTTGTCTTTTTTATTTCGACACACATAAAAAAGCAATGATAGAAATGATGCATTTGGGTTATTGAAGCTTTCCAAAATCTGATCTTTGTGCAAGTACAGACTAAACTAAACTTTTTTTCATTACTTATTTCTCCATAATTTCCTGCAGTGTTGACTCTACATCTGTTTCAAATTAGTTGCAGAGAAGAACCCATGGGTGCTTGATGCATACTTTTTTTTTCACATTAGCCAAATAGTGTGCGCAAATGTTCAAGCACATCTCTTATTTCAAAGCGTTTTCCATTCCAGTCATCCCACAAGCCCAGGGATGAATCCCAAAAGGAAGCAGGAAAAAACACACGCCTGACTTGTGTTGAGCAACCTGCGAGGGCTGACATATTCAGTCAGCAACACCATGTAAGCATCTGCCTTGGGTCAGGCATGGTCATAATTAGTTTCCAAAACTGAAGTCAGTATCAATTCACACATAGCTCTCAGTTGTACGGTGGCAGCAGGTGAGAATTGGCCAGCCCACGCACGCCATATCCAGGTGAGAATGGGTGCCCCACTCTAAGCCCTCCCCCAATCTCCCTTTCTCCATTTCCAACTCCCTGAACATGCCGACCGTTCTACATGTCAGCTAATCTGCCCTCAATATAACAGTAATTGCTAATTATCTAATAGGTTTTTAATGAGTTTGGGGAGAGCTGGGGAAGTGAGTGACGCTGTAAAGGAAGGAATATGTGGAAGCCGTCTGTGTTGCTCTCTCCATCAGCCACAGGCATCATGTTCAGCTCTGACAAACACTCCCCACTCGGAATCTCACAGCTGAAATAATATTGAGCCGAATTTGGAGAGATGAAGAGAGGGAGGGAGCTAGTTAAAGAGAGTAAGGGGAGTAAATGCTATGAGGAGAGAGTTGGGGAGTGAATAAGCAAAAAGGAGGATATATGCATTTCTAAAAACCATAATACTGCACAGGGAAGTTCCTTATACCTCTCCTGAGTGGGGACCAATACTGCCCGGAAGATCTCAGAAAACAGAGCGATGGGGAAAGAAGTGTCACTGTAATATAGTGTTTACATTACCTTAGGCTTCTCTTGCAGGGATTAGCCAGTTGATCTCTCTCTTTCACGCACGCTGTGAATTTATATGCACAAAACAAATGCACTCCCATAACGCACACATATACTTCGCAGCTCACTTATATGCATGTGCATACACACGCACATCCTCATCATGTGGTTTACCTCCCAGGGACCACCAAGACATTGCTACGGCAACGGGTGCCTGCCTTCACTAATGAACTGGTTGCCATGCCAATAGAGTTGGTTATACTATCATATAGTGCAACCTAGTAGTGGTGGTGGTGGGGGGGTTCACGGGGGGGTGGGGGGCAAAGAGGGATGTGGAAGTGTGCTGAGCTGTGCAATTTTACTTACAGTTCTCTGAAATGGAGCAATAGCATGGATGCATACATCTCATTCAGGGCTCTCAGCCCTGTTGTTAAAGCCTTGCTCCCGGTCGGCTCTGTCCTCAGGCTCCAGACTTTAATAAGAAAAGGACAAAAAGGATGGTCTTTCTGTGGAAAATGCAAAAAAAAAACCCACAATAATATAAGGGAATTGGCAGTGCACAAATCAGCATGAAATCTAGTTAAGCATACCACATACACATGATACACCCAAGGTGTTTTTTTCACTGAGGCCAGTGAGCTTCTAGTGTATCACGCACAGATATATAGAAAGAGGCAAAGGAGCTTTTCTCTTTAAGCTACTTTGTTCTTTCTCTGCAGGATTGTGGCATAAATCTGACATTACGCATCCAGAGATATTAAGAATATAGCACAAAAGGTTAATATTTATGCTAGTATAAAATATTTACTTCCTCATGAAGGGTTAAGAGAGAAAGTGATGTGAAAATAAATAGACCCCTATATCCTGATAGCACTGACAGACTGTAAGTCATCTTATTTCCATGAATATGGCAGATGATTAATTATTTACAGGTAATGCATTCATATTCCGCACACACCACATTCTCATGCAATCATCGTTCACAGACTGATCTTAAAACAGTCACACTACATTATTAATCCATAATAATAAAATGCCATTGGTCGGCTATTTAACCAAACTAAGTTATCCGCAAATGTGTGTATTAATATAAATGCGTGCAGGTTTACAGACGCAAATACTACCATTAAATTAGTTGCTGTTTCAATGTTATTGACTTTTCTTCAGAAGTTCTTAGAGGTACAAATGATCTTGTTTCCTTGGGAGAGAAAAAAACCCAAAGAAGACAAAATCAGAAACAGTGAGAGACCAAGACAGGCTATAGCTTCTATCATGAAGCCTAGCACTTTGCAGTATTCAGACCGTTTACTTTAATAAATTAGGAATTCCAGTATTTTATTTCCTTGGCATAGGAAATTCAGTCACTATCTGTGTATATGAATGACTCTCTTTCAAACAAAGTCTCAAACTTATGTCATCAAGTATTAAGTCTAGAGCTGCTGTATAGACAATGAATGGGGTTCTGTGGACCCAAACAGGCTTTATGCTGTTCTAGTGTTTTCAGCTCTGAAACAGAAAATGTACACATATACTCAGGACATTCCCCTAGGTGCTCTCAGTGTCATCTACAGCATTTTTCCCAAATTATTGTTAACTTAGCAGCTCCAGACTATGTATGCTATAACATCACACATTTGAGTTTTAGAACTCTATTTTTTGAATTTGGGTTCATGTTTACTGACCATGGGACCATAGGAATAAAATGTATGAATTTTGAAAATAGGCATAATTCCCCTATAAGTTAAAGTAGCAATACCACATTATAAAATTACAAGGGAAAGTCCTGCAAGTACAGAAGTATTATCAGAAAAATGCACTTAAAGTATCAAAAGTAAAAGTCATTCAGAGCAGGTGTCGTTGACAGAAACATTAGCTGACCTCCACGCTGACCTGTGCTCTCTGTGTGTCTGTCAGAGGTGTCTCCAGTTTGACCAGGACTGCACGGTGTGGAACGCCAAGCAGCAGATCATCTGCTCCCTCAGCGAGTCATTGTGGGACGTCTACAATTATGGCCTCTTCCAGCCGGCTGGAGATGGACGGGACGCCAAGTTCCTGGAGGAGGAGCGGGCCCTGCGAGACTACTCACAGACCTTTGAGAAAGGGGTGCCTTACCTGGAGGTATGGGGGGGGGGGTGCATGGTGACTTAGTGCAAAGCTATAGCCAGGACGTTAGAATTACAGGGGTATCTCTGTAACACCAACACCCACTAAAAATGTCTGACTTGATGCTAAAAAAAAGTCTTTTTACAGTTAGCTGTTCAGTCATATTGCCTATGAATTTAATTTCTGAAAATTAAATTATAATTGTTTGGAGACTCCTCCACACTACCAGGAATAACATTTTAGAGGGGAAATAATTCATGTATTTACTTGTTGGCCTCAAAGTTGTAAAAATTCAATATACTAAGTATAAAAAAAACCCCATAAAATATCTGCCTATAAAATATCCAAAAAGTATTGCTACAACCCTCCAAATTTAGACAAAAGTCAAAGAAGACATGACCTCTGTTTCCTTAGTGGTAGCTGCTGCTCTGACTGAGTGTGTCTTTATCACGATACATATATATTTGTTTTATTTTATATTTTTACTTGTTTGTTTACGTTGTTTATTAAGTTATTTGCTCCTAAAGAAAAACATCATTGCTGTCATTTTCAAATTGCATTCGGAAAAAAAAGTTAAATAACAGCAGCAGTGGTTCAAATTATTTTTGTGAATCTCTCATCTTTTCTAGCTTTTGTAGTTTGAGTACATTAACTATTGCACTGCGTCATAACTTGAAAACTTTAGTGCTCATAATTAAGTAAAAACCAAAAGGAATGTTCTCAAATTGCAGACAAATTACTCAAAAATGACTTTTTATTAAAATTCCCATGTTGAACACAGTAAATGAACAAATCTGGGCAAAACTAATATCCACCTCATAGATTTAATTGCATCCTGTGCATTATGTAACATACAAATTAGATTATATGTCTCCACTTTTTTAGCAAGTGGGCTGTGAGATGACATCAATACTAAGACATGGTGGTGTGATAGAATTATCTCACAGTGCCCTCTGGTGGTCCAGCAGCTGTAAATGTTGATAAGCTGGGTGGGGCTGAGACAGTATCCCACACTCAGGGTTTTGCTTCAAACCAGGGTGTTTACATTCTTGACAGGGTTCCAGATGAGGACATGTCTGTGGACTGATGAGGCCCTGTAACTAAACACTGCTCCTCAGCTGAATGTATCTCACAGCTCCATGAGTGGATGTATTTTTAACACGAGCAATGCCATTCTGAATCACATCAGTGCTTGAACAAGAACAGTATTTGCTGGTATACAGTATTTTGTCATTTCTGTTAGTTTTTGCACCAGCTAATAAGCAAATTGTAGTTATTTCAAAGCATTATGCCAATTTGCTCCTTTATGTTGTCCAAACACACCTCTGGTGCTTGAAATATGCGGCTGTTCTCCGGCTGTCTGAGGTGCATAATGTTGTTCTGTTCAGCTCTCAGTTGCTAAAAAGAGCTTCTCCTCTCACCTACACAGTCCTCAATGGTTTGCCATCACAGCACAATACTGATGTGTTGACAGCATATCCAGTCAGGTGGTTTTCATTGACGTCTCCCATTCAGAGAGAGAGAGAGAGGGTGAGAGAGCGGAAGGCAAACCCACATGATCTCGGTGAATTCATCTTTTGAAGGATGTTATGTTTATGACTCAAAGGGGTTTTGAGGATTGATTCTCTGAAGCATGTTTTAGACCAGTGTTTTGAATTCAAACACCTAATTTTCATTCATGGCAGAATAAAGGAAGCTCTGAAACATTTGGAGGACCACATAAGAACGATCTACAAAGTCCTGCTACATGTATATCATTAATATCTATAGAAAACAATATATTCAAACAAATACACAGTTTTCAGTTAAGGTCAGGAAGGTAAAATAGCCTGTCAGGACATGCCAGTGAGTACATTGTGTTTAAACAATGTCAGGCTTTACTGCATGTCAGATCCGATGATGTATATGGCTCTATGCAGCTTTCGCTGTATTTAAAAGAAAACTGCCCACTTTGTGAGCAAAAGATATTTAAGGATAGTTTAAAGATATTTCATGATAATTAGAATAAATAATCAACATTAACTTTCATTCATTTATAGGCACAATTTTAATTTTATGAAGACATTTATAAAACATTACGATACCTTTAAAGTGACAATACCAATACCAATAGAGTTCTTCATTTGTTACCTTTTTTCTGCTTAATTTAATACCCATGGTGTGAATGAAAGCATTAGTTGTGTAAAATGCCCCAGTTTCCACAGGCGTATAGTGTCTGGAGGTATTGGAAGTGTATTGTTGATCACGCTTGTGGCATCACAGCACACTTAACTGCCAAATCACCGTGCTTGACTTCACCACACCACTGGACAGGATAGTAGCTTATCCATAAATGGGCCAGTCACACATTGCATTGAAGAAAAATTGTGTTGTTTATCTGCGAGTATAACCATGAAAATAGAATACTGCACATAAGACCTTTATTAGTAGGCTGACACTGAAGTTGGCTTCGGCCTGGTTCCCTTAACAAAAAGCAAATGGGATTTTTCCATTGGATTTGCGATTATTTCAGAAAATAAACTCTGCAGGCAAACAAAACATAATGATGCTTATACATTTTGTTCAGTACGATTATCTCAAGAAAACACCATTTAAATTATTTCTAGAAGTAAAAAACTAATGTTAGGCTATTAACTACACAACACTACAGTCACATGACTTTAACATCTCTTCAAGTCTCTTAAACTTGTTATCAACAGACGTTGTTTAAGGCACCTAACAAAAAAAAACAATCAAAAATCCCATTAACTTTGAGTCTTTCCTGCACCAATCTAGTAATTTTTTTCTAGATCTGGATACAAAAACAATCGAATGTAGGTATCTTTGAATGGAGACGTTTCTATACTACTTGGGGCTTGGTTATTTTTGTTAAATACCTTAAAGGTATTGAGTGCCGATTACCAGCCCTATTTCCAGTGCGGCCTTACTGTACATGTGATTGAGCTTTTTCCAAGAAACAGACAACAAAATTAGATTGTTTTTCAAAATAATTAACTCATGGAGGTGTTCCAGTGACTTTGAGTGGGAGAATGACTATCTGGAAACAGTGAGAGTGTTTAGCTGCAGGTTAACAAGAGTAAGCTGCAATGCTGAAATGAACAAAATGTAATTATTTGCTCAAAAAGCACAAGCCATCATTTTTTGAGTTCTTTTTACTTAGTTTTGATTCCCAGATTTGCTTTCTGCTAAAAAAATATTTAGATCATAAAACATTAATCTGAGGTACAGATTTGCAGCACAAATAATGATCTTTTGTTATTTCCACTATGTCCACTATTACTAAATTGTTATTTATTTATTTATATTATATACTAAATTGTTTTGCAGTTTGATGAATCACAGCTTTCATGTGTTATCTTTTTTCTGGTCCTCAGTTTAGATACAAAACCAGAGTTTATAAACAGACGAATCTGGATGAAAAGGCGCTCTCCAAACTCAGCACAAAGGTATTTCTTCTTGCATCTATTGAATATTTCTGGTGCACAACATTCATTTCCACTCAGACAATCTTTTCCTTCCTAATCTTCTCTCAGGCCAGTCTGAAGAAGTTCCTGGATTATATTCAGACTGGAGCAATAGAGAAAATGGCAAAAGTCCTCGATAAAGGTCTCGATCCAAATTTTCATGATCCTGACAGTGGAGGTGAGTTTGCACACAATCCGTTTTCTCTGTCTCTCTCTGCAAGTTGCATTTTTGACTGAATTCATTTCGGATGTCCAATAAACAGTTTTCTAAGTGGCACTGGGTGATGGTATGAAATTCTATCAGAGTATCTAAGGATGGATTTTTCACTCACACTTTTCCACCTGCCATCTCTCCTGACCCCCTGCCTCCCTCTGTGGGATCAGAGACCCCGCTCTCTGTGGCAGTGCAGTCGGGCCTGCCGGTGGAGGGCATCAGATTGCTGGTTCAGGGTGGTGCTCATTTGGACTTCAGAAGCAGAGATGGCTTCACACCGGTGCACAAAGCTGTCAGGGCTCACAATCACGCTGGGCTGATGGTAAGAACTTTGAATTAAAGTCACATCTATCTGTCTATCTAATTATATATCTATCATATATCCATCTATCTATCTATCCATTATTTATGTATACATACATAGCTCATATGTCTCACACATGTTTACCTGTAAACACGTGTGTGTGTGTGTGTGTGTGTGTGTGTGTGTGTGTGTGTGTAGGCATACTACAGTGTGTGTGAGAAATTGTTCTACAACTGAAAAATGGCTAGACAAATCTACTGTCCATCTGTTTATCCATCCATCCTGCCTTCCCGCCTTCCTTCCTGCCTTCCTTGCATCCTTCCTTCCTTCCTTCTCATTTTCTCATACAGACAGAATATATACACCCACACATTAGAGAAGTAATTCTTTTTTTTTTTATCTCTTCTTTCCAGGCTCTCTTGTCCCTTGGAGCGTCTCCAAACTACAAAGACCGCTGTGGCCTGACCCCACTGTACCACACTGTACTGACAGGGGGCGACACCTCCTGCTGCGAGACCTTGCTGTATTACAGGGCGAAGCTAGGGACGCGGGATGAAAACGGCTGGGATGAGTCCCATCAGGTACCAATGGAAGTTTAATCTCTTCGAATGATAATAAACTCCCCAAATACAAATCTGTCTATCTGTCCATTGATTCCCATGTGGTTTCATCATTTCCTTCCATATTTTCATGTTAAGTATCTCTGGTCTTTGTCTCTCTTAATGTGAACTTCAGCAATGCACCAACATGTGTCTGTCTCATGTCTGTGGTAGATGCCACGTTCCACCGCCCTCTGACTCTCTCAGCATTTTCTCACACCCCTCTCTTCTCCACCTTCCTCACTCGTGTGTCCATTCTCTCTCCTTCCTCCCCTCCTTCTCTCTTTCCATAGCACAGAGATGAAGAGGAGATTGAAATGGAAGAAATACATAAGGTACCCATCATCCTGCCATCTCACCATCCCCACCAGCCTCTCAGAGGCAAAGGCAATGATAATTATGATTTGTTATTACAAAAAAGTGAAACTGAATGAAGTGACCAAATAGTGTCCTATAACCCTGTTTAAACCTGGGTCATCTCAGTCCACATCAGAAAGAGCACTGGACCTCTTTCTTACTGTAGATACGGGTGCATTGCCTACATTATGTCTCTGTGACATTCTGGTAAATTTGCGTTTGTGCTGCAAGCTGGTTGTCATGGTATTTTATTTTGGATTTGCCATGCTCTGTTTTCTTTCTTTACTTTGTACGTATCTTGTGATATTTTAGTCCCTGCAGAAAAAAGTATGAGGGAACCTCTCAGGCTGCTGAAGGCTTATTTCTGTTGTTTTAATGATTTTTGTTTCCTTTCTTTTCCACGGTGGTGCAATGCTATTGGCTCTGACCTGTTTTTCTGTAAGAGTAATTACAGATCTAAATGTGGATGTAAGATACATGTCTCCCTTTCTCTTTGTATCTCTTTTTCAATATCTTTCATCTTCTGCCCTTTTCTGCCTAATTCTATTCTAATGAATATTCTATACTATTCGACTAATAATGACAATTTGTGGATATTTCTATCACACTCTTGACATGGAAAGGCTTGCCAGAATGGCTTCGCCCAGCACCTGGAACATCTGCTGTTTTATGGAGCAGACACCTCTTCTCAAAATGCCTCAGGGAACACTGCACTTCATATTTCTGCCCTGTACAACAAGGCAAGTATGGAAACAGATTACCTTATATGAAACTATTATTACTATAATTACAATGCTGGTTTTTCTAAAGGCATTAACTCATCACTTTCCTTCTCTAAATGATCAGGAAAGCTGCATCCGCGTTCTTCTGTACAGGGGAGCAAATAAGGAGGCAAAGAATAAGCTTGGTCAGACCCCTTTTCAGGTATATGGTTTCACTATCGATTAAATGACCAATGTCTAAGATGTAGGGGGATATATTGGCGGAAATTAAATACACTAATTGTTTTTTTTAGTATATTATCACCTGAAAAAAGGAAAAAAATGTTTTTTTGTTGAGCCCTTTATATCTACAAAGGTAGCGGGTCCTCGTCTACAGAAATCACCATGTTGCTTCAACATGTTTCTACAGTAGCCCAGAATGGACAAGTTGACCACTGGCTCTAGAGAGGACCATTCACGTTTTGCATTTTCGTATCGCTGATCATAGTTAGCAGCCCTTCCGCGACAAGCTGCATGGGATTAAACACAAATTTTTTTATGGTGAAACTGCCTTATTCAGAGATTTTGCTGGTTTAAATCAGGGGGTTTGTTTCTTTAGGGGAGGAAAAGACCTTTGCAGATAATTCGGCTTCTGGCAAAAACCTGAAAATCTTGATCCTAATTTATCAGAGAAAATAGGTGAGCAAACAGTCACAGGAGTATGGCAAATGGTTTGTCTTCGATTTGTCAAGCAGAGTAGGAGAAACACCAATCTGTACCATGAAACTGCTTGAAGTGTGTTTACTAGTCTAAAACACCAGGTCCATTTGTTTAGGAGATGAGGAGTCTCCTGCTGACAATTCGGCTCCTGGTTCTAAATCCTAAACACTGTACCTGTAACAGAAAAAGGAGACAACCCAAAAAATGAAGAAGCAGCATTATTGCAAAACCTTGAACACTTATGTCTCATTTGTGTGTTTGCAGCTAGCTATAATGTCTGGCCACTTTGAACTCGGGGAAATCATCAAAAACCACAAAGATTCTGACGTAGGTAAGCTTTCATGTCTGATTGCATCTTTTGAGGATGCTACCAAGTGTTACAATCAGTTCCCAGCACCTGCTTTTCTTTGTACTTTCCTGAATCTATCATGTATTTGCCCTTATAATCTCCCTTCCTTTCCCCTAACAATCTACCTAATTTCTCCCTCCATTTCATCCTGTCACATAAACCCCACTTTCTTTCCTCACTTTTTTTTCACTCCTTCTTAATACTCACCTCTGATTCTTCACCCTGTTAACCTCACACCCTTATCCTCAGTGCCCTTTTTGGAATCACCAAAGTATGTTCCCAAGCGAAAAGAGAGCGCCCACACCCTGCCTCTCCCTCATTCCCACCCCCTACTGCGTGCTAACAGCGATAACTCCATGACCCAGTCTGACCCTCTGGCCCTGCCCAACAAGGCTGCAACCAATCCCAACCCGGGACAGGTATTGAGGACCGTTAGGTGGCTGCTTGTCTGCTGATCTGTGTGATATTAAATATGCTTAGCTGATGTTGCATTGCTTTCTCAGTTTTTGATGTATCGTAAGTTACAGGATCAGCTTTGACGCACTGTCTGTATGGGACTTGGTATGTTTCTGTAGGGGCAGCGTAGGGCCTCCATCGGCATGAGAAGCTCCAGCAGCCCCAGAGCTCGTACTCGCTCCCCATCCAGAGGGAGAGGAGGCCAAAGTGACACAGAGGAGAGGCACAGGCAGCCAAGAGGCAGACAGGGGTAAGGACCCTGTGGAGGGAGGTTATACATGAATAGAGGGAGAGTGGTGGGTTCTTATTCTGAGCAGGTCCTTTAAGGCCATCTACCAACAGGGGTCAATAAATCTCTCGTTACCATTAGCTGTATGCAGGACTGCATGCTATTTATAACTTTAAGAATGTCATATATTTAAAGTACAGCATGGATGGACATTGTTGTCCTGTGAGGCAACAGAAATGGAGTAGCCAGTCACGGCCTAAAAAAGCTATAAAAATATCAGATGGCGGTGCAATAGCTCCTGCAACAACCAGGAAATAAAGACTCGCAGTCTTCAGCCATGCTACTGGCTCTGTGAAGCTGTACAGTTGTGCTTTTAGTGTATTAGCTTATTAATATTTCCTAATTAGCACTAACCACAAAGTACAGCTGAGGCTGATGGGGAAGGTATTTGGTCATAATCATAGTAGTAGTAGTAGTAGTAGTAATAGTAATAATAAACTTGATTTTTGTAGCACCTTTAATGTCAAAGTTTTACTAAGAAAGAAATCACATGAACAGACACTTGACATGAAAATACACACATAAAGATAGAAAATAAAACACACTTAAATAATATTAAAAATGATATTAAAAAAAACAAGGAGAAAATATAATAAATAGAATGTATCACATAAGATGGAAAATAAAACCCACTGACTAATAATATTAATAGAGTAAAAAAAAACAATAACATAAAATCAAGTAAAATACAACATTTTAAAAGAAATTAAGCAGTGCACAGTTGTGGACAACAGTGAAAAATTAAGTAGCCTCGGTGTACTTGGGGAATTTGTTGCACTAATGTCTAATATTTGTAGTATGGTTTTGTTGTTCGGCTAAATGTTTTTTTTATTCATGAGTATTTATGTAAAACAGTTGATGTCCTTGGATGCAGGAAAAATTTCAGAATTTTCTCTGAAAATGAAATGAAATCAGATGAAATAAAAACTAAATTCAGCTTTCTTTATAAATATTACTATTTATGGAGCTTACTTTCTTGATATCTATAGGGAGTGTGTTTCATAGCTTTGGGGTGTAATTAACAAAGGCTACATCCCTGATTTTTTTGGCTGTTGCTGGGGAACTCAGATAAACTAGCAGCAGACGATCACAGTGTTCCTGAAGGCAAATAGTTAAGCCCATTACGGGCTTTGTGTATAAACAGGAGGACCTTAAAATCAAGTCTAAAAGTTATAGGAGGCCAGTGCAGGACGGCTTAGCCTGGACTAATGTGCTCTTTCATCTTAGTTCTAGTTAATAGCTGAGCTGCATGAACCAAAGTGCTGGACAAATTAGAATGAAAATTGTAAAATGATGATGGCACAAGGTGCTGTTGAATACATCACCAAATCTCATTAGGATTCATTATCAAGGAACAATGGGTGTATAAAATTTCAGCTAAAAATAAACTGAAAAATCCTTGCTAATACAAAATGTTTGGTACTTGCTATTTGTGAGGCTTGAAATTTTGCAATTAGTAATAATATCCTGAGGTCGCAGCTTAAATGACAACCACCTCCACATGCTTTACAGTATTTCCGATTAGCTTATTACTCATCACACTAATTCCTTGTGTCCTAAATGACATTAATTTCTTGTGGACTAAATGCCAAAATAGTGTGTAATCTAGTGTAGTATTATAACACAGAATTGAGGCACACTGACTTTGTTATGATTGTTAGCACTTTGTATATACCTGACATACAATAAGAACTGATTATTAAGCACTGTTTGTAAATACAAGATTGCTGTTGGTTTGACTGATTAGTATGACTCAACTACTGACTCTGATTTAGCCTGACAGGCTGTATGTTGTCTCACTTTGTCTCACTTGTTTTTCCACAGTGTGGGACACAGTCTTATCTCATGGTTATCTCGCTCTCTCTCTTTCTCCTTCTGTAGTGCAACCTCAGCGGGCAGTGGGGGAGGTCAGATGAAGCGTATGTACAGTGCAGTGCCAGGGCGGGTTTACGTGGCCACTCGTGCCCACTCGGCTAGTGGAGACAGAGAGCTCTCACTCAGCAAAGGGGACAGAGTTAAAGGTGAGATAGAGCAAACATTTATGAATGGTAATTAAGAAGAATATTTGAAAAAAAAAGCCCATTTTGATCATGTAGTTTTTTTTTATCAGATGGACATTCTCAACTGCAGGTGATTTTGTGTAATAACTACAGTGCAGCTGCAATACAGTCTGTTGCAAAAGAAAAAGCATAAGCTGCTGTATCTAAACTTCAACAGCAAGGAAGAGGTGTACATGAGGGAGGAGAGGATTGTAAACAAGAGAAATTAGAAGCACCAGCAGAAACATCCAGTCATCACAAAGCAATACATGTTCCTCACCATTCTCAGTGGATTATACAGTGTTATAAAAGGCAGCTTAAGGTAAACAGGAAAGGTTGAGGACAAGATATATAACAGTGTAAAATTTTGAGACTGCCCAAATTATATACCAGTATACTATTTCTTTATCTGTCTGTCCAGTGGTACAAGGTTGTGACAATGACTGCAGTGCACACTATTATGAAGGCCCTAGTGTGCACTAGTTACTAGTTATCAAGCACACACAAGAACACCATTACACATATATATTTTACCAACAATGTGTTGGATTTTACAGTTGAATGAGTCACTTAGGTTGTTGTATTTGGCGTGTATAAAGGTCAAAGAAAAAGTTATCAAAACATAACACAATTGCTAAATTAATGTTCTGATTATTTGTGACTCACGTTATATCTATCTTGCTATCCTAGCGATACCTGCTGTATCATTGTCGACCATATATTGTATTAAAATGAACTGACTAACTTTGATGTCTCCAAATGATTTATGGAGTCAGTTTTGAAGCCTTGGGTTTGGCATTTTGGCCATTGCCATCCTGAATTTTTGGAGCCAGAAGTGACCATATTTGGACAGGTTGAAGATGTTAAGGAGCAACTGATGGATCTGACTCATAGACTGTGACTCACAGACTTGCTAACCTTCTCCTCCTGTTATTTTTTGTCTCGTTTTTTCTCACTGCTGCTTTTATGTGTGAAAGGCATGACTGCTAGCTCGGGTTGTCAGTCTTGACAAATTTTGCATCTAAACTACTGTATACTTCTGTAAACCATATTGTGTCATCATATGATCAAACAGGGACTTGATATTGGACCACTTACACTTACTAACATACTGTAGCTTACCCAGCAATCATGATTGCTTATGAAAAAAAATACCAAAGAAAGGAATATATTGGTCATTTAATTGAATATTTGATGTACAATAATTTTGTTAGAGATTGCAACTAAACACCATGACAGAAATGGGTTTTCCTTTTCGAGCATATAAAATGGCACTGTTTCCAGTGTTAATTTGAGATGTTCTTTGAAAATGGTGGACTTTTAAGGTGACAATCTGAATTTCTCACAATGGCTCCAAAACATTGTTGGAGGACCCTATTGCAACTGTGTTAGCTGCACTGTCTATATTGACCCTCCTGTTTCTGTCTGTTTCAGTGTTAAGTGTAGGCGAGGGAGGATACTGGGAGGGAACAGCGAAAGGCCGTACTGGCTGGTTTCCTTCAGAATGCGTGGAAGAGGTAGCAGGTCCCAGCAAAGACAATCGACTAGGTAAGACGAAACCAGTTAGAATATCACTTCACTATTATGTTTAAAAATATTATTCCGTCCGTGGCAAATGCAAAGCCTTTTGGGTTTGTGGTAATCTATTGAGAAACAGATTTTGCAAGATATCTTTTTAAAATAAATTGTAAACAAGTCTTGTGCCTGATTGTATTTTTTTTCTTGTTTTTGTACTCTTTGAATTATTAATGAATTTAAAGAAATTTGTAACTGTTTTTTAGATAACTCTTATAAAGTTAACAAGACAATTAATGATAAGACATAGCACATAGATTGGGGAAAGAGCATATTGAAAAATGGGTTACATGCTCCCTCAGGCTGGAATTATCCTTTAAGTCACTGTAACACCCAGCACATGTCACACTCATGTTTACCAGCAGGCCCTTGTGCAGCACACAGTCGCACATGTACAGCACAGACATTCACTTTTCAACTATTTTCACAGCTGCACTGTTCACACAGGAGGCAAGCCATATGCCACACAGAAGACGCAACAAAACGGGTGTAAATTTATTTGATTCATTTGTGTGTTTCACTGAAGAGACAACACTTGTATAGAACGTCAGAGAAGGTGTCGTGACGGAAGCTGAGAGTTTAAATTAAGCATATGTTTTGCCTGCACGTGCCTTGCAGAGACGCGCAGTGAGAAAGCCAAGAGGAAGCTTTTCCGTAACGTCACTGTCGGAGCCTACGACGGCACTGATGGCCCCAGGTAAGAAAAGTTGCTGGGACCCTCATAACCTGTGATTGGGCGAAAAGTAAATTGATGGAAAAAAGTGCGAATGTGAGGGTGATTGTCTGTCTTGTGTCCCTCACCACAACCCTGAACATGACACCAGTTTAGAAAGTAAACAGACTCATTATAAAGCTGATTGTCTGTAGCCTCTGATGTAGGTCTAGCTGTGGATTGTAAGATGAGAATGGGCAGCACCTGAGCGGTCGGATCTCTGTTTTTTTTTTTGTTTTTTTTTTTACTGTAAGACTGTGAGGCTGGTCAACGTGGTTGAAACAGTTGACACTCTTGTTTTCCAGGTAACTGGAAGTTCTTGTGTGTGTATCTGTGTGTGCACTTGCTTTACCTATTGCACTTTTGTGTCTTCCTGTGTGCTGTCTATTTTCTGCTGATCCCGAACAGAGCCCGTTCTCTATTGTTTTGCTGCGTGAACGCGTCAGCACTGAAAGCACAAAGAGCAGCCATGCCATTTTCAGCTCTGCCCCTTTTGGCTCCACTAGACAAATGCACTTGTCTCTTTGAAACCCCCATCCCCATGCCTCCCTCTCCTCTGTTGTTGTTGTTTCTTGTTTACACTGAACACAATAATGCCATAATGAAAGGTAGAGGTGGTGTGTGTGTGTTTGTGTGTGTGTGTGTTTGTGTTTGTGTTTGTGTGTTTGTGTGTGTGTGTGTGTGTGTGTGTGTGTGTGTGTGTGTGTGTGTGTGTGTGTGTGTAAGTGTAAGGTAGAGGTGGGGGGGGCTGTGTATTATGTGTGTATTATGTGTATTATGAAGCTATGCATGCTTGTTTGAGAGTTAGTGTGCATGTGTTTGTGTGTTTCTTTGCATGTATATACATCATCCTGCTGATGAGTCATGAGGAGGCTGAGACACCAAGCATTGGTTAGGTCCCTGGGCCAGTGAGAGGGACTTACCAGTGCCCACCCCGGGGTTTCTGCAGCCTCTTACACATTGTAGCTGACATTACCCTTGTGCTGAGCCGCTCTCACTGTCATCTGAAGAAAACATTCACTTTAATGCAGCTGTGCTTGTGTTCTTAATGGAAATAGCAGCCACTGGGGTTATATTACCTGTGCTAAGCTGGTTAAGCATAATTGCAGTACCGTGGTGAAGTGGTGCTCAATTAAGAGCAAGGTGATCCGAAGCATGTTCCCGTACTGCAGCTAGGCATTTGGGAGAATGTCAATTACTATTTCAGAGAGAGATGGAGAGTGTTTGTTGGCCTGCGTGGTGATGACAGCTCTTCTTCAGAGGAGAGGAGGGAGCTAGAGGAAAGTTTGCAAATGTGTATGTGCGTGTGATAGAGTAAATACAGAGTGAGAATCAGCTGTTAGTATATCTGTGATACACCAGTCAGTGGATGTGCAAATGCAAGCTCTCTCTCCCTGTGTCGCCTTACGTTTATACCCATCCCCCGCATCCCCACCCTCCAAATTCAGCTCTCAGTCTCCCCTACTTTGCAACCGAACCCTCTTCCTGTCATGTACCGGCACACACACATCATGCTCTCTCTTCCTGTATGATAATTGCTGGTATTATCTCTCTCTCCTCTTTCTTTCACATTGTCTTCCTCTAGTCTTAGGTATGCGGGTTGCAGACCAGCACGCTGTCTCTCTTCCTCTCATTCCCCACCTCTCTCGCTCTCTCTCCTCCACTCTCGCGGCTCTCTCCGGCTGAGCTCTCGCTGGAAGACCGGGAGGAGGAGGGAGGAGGGAGAGGAGGAGGTGGTGGTGGTGGTGGAGAGCGCGCGAGAGAGAGGAGGGGGGGACATGGCAATGGGGGGATGCGGAGAGAGAGATTTCTCTCTCTCCCTCTCTTCTTCGTGGCCGTCACTGGGCCCCAGAAACAGGAGCGTGTGGTTCATTTACAGGTAGCGGCTGTTTCCTCATTCATTGGCTGGCTATGGATGTGAGGAGAGGACAATGGAGAGAGGGGAGAGGTAGATGATGCTATTGAGAGGCCGTGCCTTTTCAAAGACAGACTAATAAGCTATGTATTCTGTGCGTGCGTGCGTCTCTGAGTATGCCTGTGTATATGTGCGTGTGTCTCACATTTGTGATTTTTTTTTTTCCTCTGCATGTGAATAGCTGTGGTACGGAAGTGGCTATTGAATGGAGACTCTGCAGCATGTTTATTTTTGTGTCTTCCTCCCTGTGTGTCTCTGAACGCTGTGTGCGTGTGTGTTAGTGCATGAAAGGGAGCACATATTGATGCATTTCAGTCAGACAGTGTGGGTGTATTTCATTCTCTTTGAGTCATGATTTCTTTAAGCAGATATTTTTCATTCACCAGGACTTCCCATTTATTCCTGTTCATTTAAAAATGCTATTGTCACATGCCATATTTCAATGTATCCCAGTGTATCATTAAAAATGAGAAGGATTTAGACCGTACAGAAGGATGAAAGTGAATAAGTCAATAAGTGGCGAGAGTGCGGTTTTTCAGTTCCTTTAAAGCTCTTATTTGAGATACCGGTCATTTCTGTGCATGTCTGTGTGTGTGTGTGCATGCGACTATACGCACTGAATTAAATATATGTGGTTTTCACATATAAGTGTATACGTCATAGTTTTTGATTGCTGTGGGAGTATCTCTCCTGTGCATATATTTATGTATATGCATTGTTCATCCATCTACCACGTCTCTGTCCACAGTATGTCACTAACATCCGTCAAGTGCTTCACTTGTGCTGTGTGGGTATTGTCCCCACATTGCCAATCTATCTGCATGCACATTCAGCAGGTGAATGGTTAAAAAGCTGCCTTTTTTCTCAGTAATTGTGGAAAGAAGAGAGGATGACTCAGGAGGGTACATAATAACTCTGGTCTCTGGTAGGCTTACAGCTTCATTGCAGCCAGTTCAGAGAGAGTGTGTCCTACCAGCCAATGGGGATTAACCAGGGACTTTGCGCTTTTTATGGCCCTAATTGGCCAAGCATTAGCAGTCAGGAGGGTGACAGACAAGTTGAATTGCTCTAAACATGTAAAAGAAATCAGGTGTGTGTCCGTATCCCAGCAACACAACTTAGAAACACCTGGAGGACCAACGCAGGGCCATGCTACCCCTTTGTAGAAGTGGATGGATGAAGAGCCCAGAGGATCCGTCCACCCACTCTTTGCTACTTTGATCCTCAGAGAGGGAAAGCATGGTGGAGGACAGGGTGAGAGAAAAAGGAATGAGGTGTGAGGAGCAGATGGCTGGAAGGCGGCTGTGCGTTGGCGAAACAGTAACATTGATGGAGAACACACAAGGGATGGACCTCAGTAGGGGAAACTAGCGATCGTCTGTTCAGTGCTAAAGTTACGACTTGGTGTCGAAGTCTGGATCCGCGGGCCTGCAGGCCAGCGTTCATGACTCTGCTTGTACCTCTGTGATTCCACGGCCAAACTTTATTACTGCCGGATTAAATACACAAAACCTTGTTGGGTCTGTGCTGCAAGAGACGGTGTGGAATATAATATTACAGTTATTGTTATTTTAGGAGCAATATACACATGGGTGTTACAAAAGTGGCAGAGGCAGAATGAAGTTGGAGTGATGGGATCCTCTGCCAGACACAAAAGTCTCCTGCCTAAAACCTAAAAGTAAATCGAAATGTTGGCATTTTTATACAGTAAGTTGTGTTTTTTTGGAAGCGGTTACATTGCAGAGGTACCTTGCTGAGTTGATTGTCATGCAACCAATCAAATGGTTGTATTTAGGTTTAGGTTAGAGATAGTTGAGATTGAATTTAGTGCCACGGTTTGGTTTTTGCTGACTTGAGTGACTGAGATGAGATTTGTAATTGAAAATTTGTAAGCAGCGCCTGACATTTTAAACTAAGGGCAGAAAAAAACAAACATATGTTCACTACTTCTGAGAAAGGTCCAGGTGTGAATGCACACATCTAAACTTCCCATTTGAGAAGGGGACAGATAAAAACAGTATTCCCAGTGGAAACAATGTCCTTGGGTATACCCAGAGCATTTTCACTGCATTGTTTGGTACTCAAGCTATCACTATAAATAAAGACAATTCTTCGACCAAGCTACTCGTTCTGTTCACTCACAGTTCAGCTCTTCTAGGAAATCAAATCCTTTGATTTGATTTCAGTCGTACTGTCAGTTTGAGTTAAGTTGAGGAGCACAAACTAACACAGAGATGAGCTGCCTTAGAAAGAAATATCTGGAATTCCTCTTAAATCATACAGCTCAGGCCCCGGGCTTGCTAACAGAACCAGGGTGAATTGACATTGTTAGAAAGTCAAGTCCAGAAATGAGTCATGAGATGTGGCTGTGTGTGGCACTGTCGAGTCCATTTAACCAGTCCTGTATTAGAGAGAAGGGTTGTAAAGCTGCTTGGCCAAAAGTCCCCGACATGGTAATAGAATAATGAAGGAGCTTGCTGGGCCAGCTGTTACACTACTCCAACAGTCTCATAATAAGATTGCATCACTGATGTCTGAGATCGTTTCTGCCCTCAGAGGCTGTGGTCTTTGAGCTAGAGGAGCTGTTTGTGGAGGAAGATTAGAGGCCTGTCCAACTTCTTCTGGTACATAATTTGAAGTGTCATGTATGACCGGTAGTGGTGCGCTGGAGTCGGTGAAACAGTATTCTTGCAACAGCTGCCAGAGGCAGTGAAAATCTAATGCAGCGATTTAGGTTCATTTGGACATTTCCATTATCAGTGATGTGTATGTGCACATTTTTCTAGTGTGCTGCTCCTGCCGGCCCAGTGCGTGTCAGCTCGAGCTGTATGAGTCCATAGTATGGAATGTCATCTCATATACACTTCCTCCCATTGTGACACTAACTGTATCCCTGCATTCAAACCCTTTTGTGCACCAGCATTTTTTGTATGACATTCTCAGGCCAAACTATCTTTTGCTGCAGTGTGATTTCATAATGTGATGCAGTATAGCTGTTTTCCACATTCAGTAAATGCTTTATTTGCATGACAATAAGACTTTTCTGTTGCTATAGAAGTCATATAGCTCTCTTCCTCTCCGATTCTCCTCATCTCTTTCCATCCCTCTTTCCCCTCTGCTCCCTCTTTACTCTCTGTAAGTGACTACATCATTAAGGAGAAGACAGTGCTCCTACAGAAGAAAGACAATGAGGGCTTTGGCTTTGTGCTTAGAGGAGCCAAAGGTGAGCATCTACTACCAAATTAACCTCATATTCCTCTGCCTATATAGATCTGTAATTCTCATGTACTCTTTTTCTCTATTTCTAATCTCTATATTCCTCCCTGAGTTTCACACCCATATTCTTGTTATTTGTGTTCACTCACACTCATCCTTTTTTTGTCTTGTCCCCTGCAGCTCAGACTCCCATAGAGGAGTTCACTCCAACGCCAGCGTTCCCCGCGCTGCAGTACCTTGAGTCTGTCGATGAGGGGGGCGTGGCCTGGAGGGCGGGCCTTAGGATGGGGGATTTCCTCATTGAGGTAAGGATGGGATGTATTTTGGACCAGAGGTTTGATTCTTTCTGGGTTTTAGTTGTCCTCAGCGCCCACAGAGCGTGTGCACCAGAGACTTCCACCAGCCTAGCCTGCTAGCTTCTAGTTGCACCTTCCACTATCTTGGTGGAGATAAAATAATTAAATACTACGGCTCCTCTAGACTTTGTGTTATCAGACTGAATGGCTCAAATTCTGAAAGTGAAATGAGTTATCACTGGAGCTGGGACACTAAAAAAATTAAATTAAATTCATAAGGGGAATTGACTGAGGCATAACACTTGCGGGTGAGTAAGTACGTGATTTGTGCAGCCCAAGTCAGACCTTAAGCTTCGGGCTGGGAGATTGAGTACTGAGTCGAAACAAGTGCCAAAGTCTTTGCTTTTCTCACAGGACTATGTTAACACAGTGATTAACTTATTACATTTCCACAAATACAGCTAACATAAAAAATGCACAATATTGCCTTGAGTTTGTAGTTTGCACTAGTCGCACGTAGGACAGGCTAGTAGCAGGTCAATTTTAGCATGTGAGTGTTGGGGTTTTTTTATGCGGGAACTTGTTATTGGCAATAGACTTCTTTCCCATTGCAAGTACACTAGAGCCTTGTACACAGCTCTGCTGCAGATGAGTATGCCTTTCTGTTTGTTTTTTATTTGTTTGTTTGTTTTTTTCTGGTTTGTCAGATTTGATGTCACAAACAGGCCAGAAAACAGCTTAGTAAAAGCAGCATGGAGGCTAGTGAAAATGGTACAATGATTACTTCTTTTTTATCTCTTTTACTGAATCAGTCTGTCTTTCAACGGTGCCAACTAATTTTAAACTATGTTCAAGCGCTGACAGAGACAGGCGGTATTTTGTGGAGGCTGGTCATTGCATTGAATCACCATAGGGGCTCAAATTAGTTAGTTCACTGAAGTGTCATATTTCCATCACTGCCAACCAGACCCAGTCCGGGCTGGTGCCAAAAAATACCTGTGACTGCTGCAAAGTCATTTGATTGTAATCTTTCCCATTAAGTACATAAGCCAGATTTTAGTTGGAAATAGTGGTAGTTTTAGTCCAGTGGGAAAGGGGCTTCATTGGAGATGAGGACTTGTCGCTCCTGGGTCAATAAAAAGTAGTAGTTCATTTTAAACTTTTGATTCATAACTGGCACATCAATTTTTTGGACTAACAAATAACTGAAACCAGCATGACTTAATTTTAAACTTAATCTGAGTTTCTGAGATTTACTAAAAGCGCTATATTCAGAAGCCACAGTCAGGTAAAAAAAAAAAAAAAATCACCATTACTGCTGCACTGTGCATTTCTGGGTCCACGTTGTTGTTTCGTGGGGTATATTCCTCATTTTTGAACTAGTCGAATATAAGAATTCATGAACCATAAAGGAAAACTCTGTGGTAAAGCATATATTACAACTGTTCCCACTGACATAGTTGTACAACAAGTACAACTATGGACAGGAACCACAATAATATGTTTTGGGAGAGGGCTTTAAGTTTTAACTAAAAAAAAAAAGAAAATCTCTTGTTTTCGACTAGTGAATACAACAGGTGCAGCCAAGTGAGTGCCACATATTATTTTGTGAAATGTACAAATAAAGACAATACTGTATATATGAGGCAATCAAAATAGAAGCAGGTACACGAAAAAAAACGACACTTTTTGACAAAGACACTTCTGGCATGATCCGAAGATCACGCGTAGATGAAATCTGCAAAGTGGATCACAGGAACACCTAACAATACAACGGCCTTGCAGCATATACCAATTAAATGGCTAAGAAAATAAAGCTGTGCAAATGTATACTGTGTTTTTAATTCAATTTGCAGCCACAAATCTGTGTGTATTTGGAGATGCAGGAGGATTTCAGGTGGGCTGGGCTGGTTGTTGGGCGCAAAGGCCAGTGACAGGGTCAGTAAAGACATTTATTTTATAAATAGATGTAGGCTGTTGCTTTTGGCTCTTTAAAAACTGTGACGACTACTGCAAGTATGTTTATTACTTTTATTCAATATTTTAATTATTAGTTTTACTTTTATACTTTTATTATTTGCAGGAAATAAACACATTCATGGTGACTAAAAAGGAGATAAAGGATACAACAAATAACAAAATGTATAAAGTACACATACAAAAAATACCCAACTGTTGGAGGGAAAGAGAGATGGAGCATGTGGGGGAGAGACTGTGTCGACATGTATGATAATGCAGTAAAATGCAGCCAAACGCACACAAAAAGAAAAATGATTAGATGCAGTCTGTGGGGATTTTAAAGTTTGTTGATTGTGAAGTTCAAGTTCAAGTTTAATGAACGCAAGTCATTCATCCACCATTTGTTTGCACCAGATATTGTGTTAAATAATAATAGTTTAATTGCTTCATTTTGTGTCTAATAGTCAGCAAGGCTGTCGTTTTTTTACTCTAAGTAAATAATTTGAATATACTGCATTTCAGTCAGGGTTGATAAAGGGTTGCCGTCCTTGTTGCTGCTGTTCCTCGTCAACAAAGCACCAGCAGTTCAGACTTTCTCTCCATTTTGTACCCTTAAACATTCCTGTATGTTACCTTGAAAAGTTCTAAAAATGGTGATTGTCAAACCTCTATTAAAGCTGACAGATACTGCTAATTAATATTCAACCTAATATGAGTCACTTATGTAGCTGCCCGAGCCTTCGTAACTGTGATTTACTGTAGCCTCTGCCTGAATTGCTGGTGCACTTGTCCAAAACACTGCAAAATTATGAATATTGGAGGCAAAGGCTGAAAAGCGAAATAACTTACACCAGACATAGGAAAGTTGCATTACCACAGTGAAGCAGTAGTCACCAGAAGACTCTCATTAACTCTGAAGTTTGTTATTTTTTTTATTTCTTTGAACGTTAAAGGTGAAGTGGGTAAAATTTAGGGGGATTTGGTGGTGTCTAGCGATAAATTGTAAAAACGCAAATGGCCATTTGTTTGGTTCGACCATTCTGGGCTACTGTAAAAACATGGCAGTGTAACATGCCGAGCTTCGTAAACTAGTGACCCACTCCTATATAGATATAAACTGTTCATTCTAAGGTAAGGAGAACAAAACCATTCTTATTTTCAGGTGATTATTCACCAAAGAAAACATACTTATATTCCATTTCTGCCAATATATCCCTCTAAATCCTACCCGCTGGTCCTTTATTGCACCACAACAGCTCATTCAGCGTTCAGTCATTACATATCTTTGTGTCTGTCAGGTGAATGGCCAGAATGTGGTGAAGGTTGGTCACCGGCAGGTGGTCAACATGATCCGTCAGGGCGGCAACAGTCTCATGGTGAAAGTTGTGATGGTTGCTCGAAACCCTGAACTGGAGGACACTGCTCGGAAGAGAGGTAAGAGTCAAACTTTCCTCGTATGTCATTTCCATCCTGTGTTTATGATGTGACGATAAAGCTGATTGCATGTTTACTTTACCCTAAAAGCCTGTTGCAGTGTGGTTGTCACTGGTGACTGCATGTTTATACGAGAATACTAAACATTAAGTCTGCATTTGGCTGGCTTCCCTTGGCAGCCCCGCAGCAGACTAAAAGACTGACTCCTCCTGCCATTGCCCTGCGCTCCAAGTCAATGACATCAGAGCTGGAAGACATGGGTAAGATGATCGAGGGGACAAAGGACTGAATGCAAAGAATAGAGAGGAGGGGAGGTCTGGAAAGAACATGTAAAAATGTAATTAGATTTGAGTCCCCCACAGTTGTGTTTTTTCTGGAAGGGGGGGTGTCAAATTTGAAATAGCTTTTTAGGCTGGTTATCAGCCTCTCTGCAGGATGATGGTACAGTGCCATGGCACTATTAGGGAAACACAGCATTAAATATTAACCGAGTTTATGCAGAGAGCCAAGAAAATTATCCAGGCCAGGTGCGATATTATTTTTTTTCATTAGCATAGTTTGATGGGAACAGAGGTTTTTTTTTTTTTAATTTTTATTAATTTGCACTTTTGATATTACCTATGATGAAAAAAGGTTTTAATTAAACAGGCTGTGAAATGATTCATGTCAGGTGTCACAAACTGCTTTTTGTTTCTTTTTCTTTTGAAATGTGCTGCACACAGTGGACAAAGGTGGGAGAATCATGGATTTGTGTGCTCTCATTATCATTTCCGTCCCCATCACTATCACCATCCCTCTCACCACATCAGTATTCACACCATCACATGTGTCTGAGTATGTATTTCACCCTTTCATCTGCCTAATAAACATGACTGCATAGCAGTTCAAGTCACACCTAATTTTTGTTTCCCCGAATTATGTATGCTATAGCTGCTTCTCCATGGAAAAAGAAAGCAGGTGAATATCAGCCTCAATCTTTCTCCTTATCAGCCCCTGAGCTTTAATTAAAAGTCAGCCTGTTTGATGCTCTTTTTTCCCCCCTGCTTTTTCAGAATACGAGTCCTCTCAGGGTCCTGATAAGAAGAGGACAGTCTATCAGATGGCATTAAGTAAGAAATCATTCGCACCACTCTTGTCATACTGTAAAAGGGTGTTTTCAAACCTTGAGGGGAGGAGAGGGCACTCACTGAAATCCTACTTTTCATGTTTCTGCTTTTATTTTATGCTCCCTCTCACTACCTTTCTACATTTCCTCTCTGTCCTTCCCCTGCTTGGTCTCTGTTTTAGATAAACTGGATGAAATCTTGGCGGCTGCCCAACACACTATTACATCAGACAACCAGGGCCAGAGGGGTCATGGAGGCAAGAGGGACCGGAGCAAGAGTATTGTTCCCAACGTCTCCACTGAGGTACTGTTGGGATTTGAAAGGAAATTATCCTAGTCTTAGTTGTTACCATAATTTAGGATCTTGCTGGCTTTTTAGACTCAATTGCCCTATCTACAAAACATTAAAGTCTCCCTCCACTAAAAAATATGTTTTTATTATGTATATGTCCCCAAAATTGTCTGATCTTGACTATACTGACTTCTGTTTGTGCAAAGTTTGTTTTTAGAGAGGTGTTTTCACATTCCTACTCATTGCACTGTGTCTGTGCACTTTCCTTAAATCTGAGATTCAAACGTAGGCAAGGTAAAGTAGGTACGTCATTAACACAAAAGACAATTGCTTTCTAATTCTAGTTTCTTTTGATAATCTAACAAAAAACCCATATAGCAGCTATTCATGTGTGTTTCACAACCACTAATGCTGTGTCAGCCACTGCCAGTGAGCCTATAAGCTCACAAGCTAACACACAACATGAACGACAAAAAAAGATGCTACTTACACTTCTAATATGTCTGCCAGTTGCCAATTTTAGTGTAGACATGGGCGGATCATGAGACAGTGGGCCCCTGGTTACAGATATGGAAAAGGCCCCACCCCTGATACTTACTCAGGAACAAGACACACAGACTTTGTGGTGGTTTTGCGTCTCTTCGTGGTCTTTTTTGTATATTTATGTGGTTTTGTGGTTTTTAGTGGTAATTTTTTTTTTTTGTCATTTAGTGTCTATTTCCCAGCTGGCCACCAAAATCAACATAATCAACATTATCCAAACGTCTCATGTTAAGATAATCTTCATGTAGAATAACATGTAGTTGTAAGGTATGGAGACCAAAACCTGGCGTCTGCAAAACGTCATAATGTTACCGTCCACACAACGCAAAATTCTTACATTGTCAGACATTTGAAATATCGTCAGCTGGATTTTCATTCCAAACAAAATTTACCGTCTGTTTGATGAAAGAGTCCAATGTCTTTCTGACGTCATATTGATGTCCAGTGCCAGAAGAGCTGTTTTTTTTTTTTCTTTCCCAGCTTGGCTTCTCTTTGGTCATTTTGTTTCTCTTTGTGGTCATTTTGAGTCCCTTCCTGGTCAGTACATGTTGATTTGAGGGACATTTTGCAGGAGAAGGCTAGGGGGGCTAGCACTTGACCTGTGCCCAGCAGGCCTATTCAGTAATCAATCCATGGGTGCACAATAGACTCCTCATCGGAGTCAGGGTCTGACTGAGGCTTTAACATGTATTGCTGAATCTCTCTGATGTTTCTTCCAATGCCAGCCATTTTGATGCACACTGCTCCTTCACTGATAAACCTACCATAAGCAGCAGTAGTGGGCGGGGTGGAGACCAAGTCTATTATTCCTCAGTGAGGGAGAAAGAGTAGATCTGCTTCCGGCCTTTTTTTTTGAGTTTTTTAAATTTCCCATAAGCTAAAAAAATAAAAGTATTACATACTTAGAACATGTCTGGAAGGGGACAGATGAACAGGTATGAACCTCTCTCCCACTCCTGCAATACCAGAATCAAATACAGAGCTTCTCAGCTGCTTTAGGATGTAGCAGATATTTAGTCATGGAAGTGACTAATGCTAGCAAATGTTTCCTATCTTTAAAGCAGCTTGGTCTTCAGCTTTTTTTTATTTTTTTTTAGCTGTGTGTTTTCTCCTGTCCTCCTTGCACTTTACAGAAAATGATTGACAATGGACCACCCACACCAAAACATTTATTTAAGTGTGAGTCAGGTTGTGTCCATTCATCCTTGTCTGTTGCCTGATACACCAATACTCTGACTAACAGGTTCTACTGTATCACATTGTACTGTATCTGAAATCAATATCAGCTTAAAGGGATACTTCACTGATTTTCAACAAGCCTTGTATCAAAACAATGTGGATAGTATGTATGCACAGTATGTATGTAAACTTTCCTCCATCTCGCCAGTGCCTAGATAACCCTCTGGATCCCATGAAAAAACTATGAAATTTACATAATTTGAAAGAGTTTCACTAGCTCTTGAGGTTGTTGCTCGAACTACAGGCTGTACTTCTGCAATTTCATATTGCCCACCAACCCTGCTGTTGCCATCACGTACTCAGAGTATACAGCTGATCAAGACACACATGCGCTCTTCTCTCTGTCTCTCAAACTCAGACTGAAAGCTGATCAAGTGATAAAACTAGGCAGTGCTGATCGAATATAAATCAAGATTCTATTACTGAGTTGCATATTTCTTGCCTCAAATATTTTTAGAAAAATGTTTTAGCTTAAAAGTTTAACTGTAATGCGAGAACCAGCCACTATTTTTTACACATTACATCACCCACTAGTCTGGTAGCGTCTGACAGGGTGCGTTGCACTCTGGTCGTTGTAGGTTTTCTACCTCTTGAGCAAAAGCACCTTTTTTCTTTGGTCATGTAGCACCATTTTCAAAAGTAATTGCATCTTTCTAACACAGAGACAGCCTAGTTTTGTATCTATATTGGTGAAATACCTCTACCTCTACAGCCAACAGACATCAGTTTGATTTGATTGTATCTGAGTAAATATTTCCTTTCCTCTCTTCATTCTCCCTTTCCCCTCCGTCCCTTTAAATTCTTTTTTTTTTTCTTTTCTTTTCTTTCAAAATGTGTTTGGACACCTGAAGCAACCCTATGAGCAGCAGTCGTCTGTGAGTATGGTGCAGTCTGGACCAGGTTTTGGCTACAACCAAGCTCATTTTCAACCAGGCCACGCTCAGCACGCAGTCATGATGCGCCAAAAATCTATTGGTAACAGCAATTTTCACAGAAAAGTCTCTGCCTGGACAATAGTTTATTTTATAGTGTCTGTTTGTTGAGCACATGTGTTCTTGTTCTCAGGTGTAACAGAGGAGGAGAGGCAGTATCTTCACCCACCCGCTATGAAGCTGGCTCGCAGCCTGTCCGTGCCGGGACCAGAGGAAATCCCCCCACCCCCTAACACATCTGCCCCGGATCCACCTTTATCCGCCGGCCCTCATCCTGGGAGAGGGCCGGCAATGCCCATTCCCCCTGTATCCCAAGCCCACTACCAGCTCCACTCCCAGCCAGGGCATGCTACTCAAGCAGGCTGGGAGAGGGGAGGGCCTGCTGGCATGAACCAGCAGGTCATGGTCCCCACCCTCCGCAGACAATCTGAGGGACTTTGTGTCAGAGAGCCGGAGGCGCCCAGGAGAGGCGGTGGCAAGATGGGAGGGTTAAGGAGAGGCTACAGCAGCGCTACACCACCGACAAGTGCTAAGCCGAAGGCCCAGCAAGCACCACAGCATCATCCGCACATGGCCAACAGGGAGCAGGGTGGAGGTGTCGGCAGGGGAGCGGCCAGGAGGGGTGGTCGAGGAGCTCTGATGAAGCAGTCGAAAGTAGAAGATGGGCTGAGACAGCACAGAGGAAAAGGAGCTGCAGCCAAAGAGAAGAGCTCCATCCCCATCCCTACCATCATCGTCAAAGCGCCCTCCACCAGCAGCAGCGGCCGAAGCAGTCAGGGCAGCAGCATGGAAGCTGAGCCCACCCCGGATGTAGAGGACCAAACGTCAGCAGATACAACCTCAGACAGCCCCAACGCCAGTCTGCCTTCACCACTAACCCCCTTGCCACCTCAGACTCCTACGTCCACCTCCTTCTCTTCATCAACTGTTGCCCCAACTGTTTCCTCACAGCAAAACCTGGAAAACTTGGATTACACTTCCACATATGGTACGGCCTTCGGAGGACAAAGAGGAGGAGGAGGGGCACGCAGGGAGAGGGAACGTTTCCGAGATATGAGAAGAAAAAGTGCTTCTTTCTTCCTGTCATCTGAGGAGGACATCCAAGGAGAGGCAGGAGGAGGAGGAGGAGGAGCAGGAGAGGCAGGAGGAGCATTAGGGACAAGAATTCAGCCTTTACAGGGCTCACAAATGGAAGTGCCCACCCCTCGTCTACGGCCCTCCAAGTCTATAGATGAGGGCATGTTTTCCGGCGACAGCTATGTCAACTATTCCAGCAGCATGCCGCCAGCCTTTGGCCTACCTGAGTATTCCTCCCCTGTTCTCGGTCAGGATGGCCAACCCAAATCAGCTCCCTCGATGTACGGCACCCAGGCCACTACTACCTTCATCCACCCACTTACAGGGAAAGTTCTGGACCCCTCGTCCCCACTTGGCCTGGCCCTAGCTGCAAGAGAGCGGGCCCTTAAGGATGACCGCAGGACGCGCAGAGAGGAGAGACACTTTGGTCGGCAGCTGTCCACAGTAGGAGCGTTCCCCACCCCCGTTCAGACCCCAACTCCTTCCCTATTTGCAACTCCTACACAATCTACGTATACCTCCCCAGTGTCCGTCCACCTAACCTCCCCAACCGCCACCACCTCGCCTGCATCTCTGAGTCGGCCACAGTCACCAAGGATATTACGCTTGGGAGGAGGAGGTGGGGAGAGGATGGAGAGAGAAAAGGAAGGAGGACCAAGGGAGGGTCTTAGAGTTCGCTTCTCGGAGGATAGAACCAGTCAGTATTCCACCCAGTATTACCCACAGAGCCCCAGGGAGAGAGAAAGAGAAAAAGAGGTGTACGACAGCAGGCCTGCTCCTCCACCCATGCAGCCTCCTCCACCGCCAGTTCAACCCGCACCCCGCAGACCTTCCTTCCTGCAGATGGATACTCCCAACACCAGCTACATCCCTCAGTATACCGTCCCCACAGCCCCAACGCAGACACATGAAGCTCTCGGGGAAGCAAGAGCAGATTCGGGTGGAGGTCTTGGACTGATGGTTCTCCCTCCACCAGCTCCCTCAATAGATGCAGATGACGAGTTTGTCTTTGCAGATCCCTTGCCGCCACCTTTACAGTTTGCTAATGGTAAGAAGGAGAGAGTCCAGGAGTATCCTCAGCAGCATCAGCACCGGGGTCAACACTCTGCTGCTGTTGCTCCACCTCCCCCACCACCTCTCCCATCTGCCAAATCCTCAAACGCTACCCAAGCATCTCCACAGGGTGGTGACTCTGCCACCTCCAGCCTCACCTCCTATGACAGCGAGGTGGCCAACCTTACACAGTCTGCTCTCTCTCCATCTTACCCGTCCTCACAGATATTTCCCGCTCCCTCCACCACCACCGTCAGCACCTCTGCTGCCACTTTACCTCCCTCATCGCTACACAGACCTCAACCTGTGTCTCATTCTCACCCCTATTACAGCGGCTCTAATGACCCATCAGTAGATTGTCACATCCCGGCTCAGGACAGAGGCTCAGCAGCCCTCACCGCCACCATGACTTATGCTACCACCACCATGACAGCCACTGCTGCCGCCACCACCACCACAACCTCACCGGCATCCTCTGACTACAGCATAACCATGGCAGGGCCCAGGGCCGGCCTCAGCACAGGGGGCAAAGCCACTGACCACACTCATCACCCTACGATTATACCCAAAGGCGGAGACTGGCAAGATGCAGTGGTGGATTCTGGGATTGAGGAGTTGGACAGTCACAGCAGTAGTGACCATCATTTAGAGATGCTGGGATTGAGTGGGCTGAGAGGAGAGAGGGGAGGGATCGGAGGAGATGGGCGAGGAGGAGAGGGAGAGAGGGGAGGTGAGCATCAGGATGCCTGTACAGCCTACTCAGGTGGGCAAACATTTGAGGTGCACAGTGCTAAACTGGCAAACCCTGTGTTTCCAAAGATGAGTCATTACAAGGAAGGAGGAGGGAGGGTCCTGCCTGTAGCACTACGTAGGCAGAACAGCACCAACCCTGCTCCTTTGCAGTTGCAGAGACAAAGCAACCCAGAAGATGTTAGATTAGATGGAGTGCTCGCAGACGAAAGGAAGCGCAAGCAGAGTCGATCCAAAATGGAGGATGGCTTTAGTAGTGCTCTGGCTGCCTGCTTAGAGCGGCCCATGGACCCCCAGTCGGTGGGCTGGGTTGAGGTCGGAGAGCACGAGCAAGTGGGAGATGGAGTACAAAGAGGCAGCATTGTTTTGGAGGGCCGCAGACTTCACTCACCTCTTTCAGGTGTGAAGGCAAGCATCATCAATGAGCTGAGCTCCAAGCTGCAACAGATGAGTAGCATGAAGAGCATGGATGACTGGAGCCACCTGCCAAAGTCACCCACCATGCATAGGTTTGTTTATTTTCATCAACCGGCCTTTTACTTTAAAGGTCCCATATTGTAAAACGTCAGATTTCCATGTCTTTTTAAAGCAGATATAGGAGTGATATAAATACTGTGAAAGTATCAAAATGCTCAATCCACAGAGAAATGTACACAGTCTGTATTCGGAAACTGTGACTGTACAAATTTTCAGGATTTCTGTGAAGTTGTGATGTCACAAATATACTATATGTACTGTTTCAACCTTGAAACATTAACATTATAATTGGTCCTTTTGTATTTCCAATAGACCAAATCACTGTGACGTCACGTTAATGTCAAAAGCCACTTCAAAGAAAAAAACTGGCTACTGTTTTGAATCACATAGATATGTAAATCTGGGAACTTATTTATTTCTGTTGTCATTTTCAGTCGTATCAACCAACCTATCTGACATTTCTGTTGTGCTTATTTTATGAACTGTGTTGCTTTGCTAACGTCTGATAAACAGAATCTACTGGCATGTAAGCTATGCATGTACTGTTGTGGATGCAGGAAAACATATTTTAGCCACTTACAAAAATCAATATCAGTTTAAGTGAACATTAAATTTGAATGTTTGCTCTGCTTTACCTTACACAATAGCTGATTGAGGCAGTGGTAATGCAGCAACTCCGCTGTTCGATGGCGTAAAATTACAGTTTTTCTCATTGGAGTATGGTGTTTTTGATATAACGGCTTCACATCCTTGTAGGTAAGGGTTGTCTTACAGCAAGGGAAAGCTATGAAAATATCCTAAATATAGCACCGTTTGATAATATGAATGTGACGCAGTGGTTTTCTACCTTGAAAATGATGGTGAATGAACGTTGTGATTCGGTCTATTGGAATGTTTTACAGTGAATATGTGAATTGAAAGGAAGTAAACATGGACTCCAGCTGTTGCCTAGCAATGCAATGCCAGTTAAAAGATAGATCTATCTATTAAAATAGGAAATGCCACTACAGTGGTGTTACAGTCATTTCCCCAGCTGCAATAACATTGCAGAGACACGGAGAGCGCAGATGTGGAGGACACTGACCGATCAGTGCAGACTGGGCTTTATTGGGAGTAGGGGCTTAAAGAGACAGGCACTGAAATGGAGTGTTTCAGACAGTGGGTGAATACAGGTGTATTCAGGCAGACCTGGTGAGAATAATTGTGTTTTTTTAACATTAAAGCATGTAAATATGTTCTTGTAGAAATCCAAAATAAAAAGCCGAACCTGAAAATGAGCACAATATGGGACCTTTAAAATGATTTTTTGCATATTAACTTATTTTAACTGAAGTCTGCCATTTGTGTGTCTCTCAGGTATTCCGCGGATTTTACTGATGCATTTCACAGCCCCCCTTCTGGCCGCTCCACATCGCCACTACCCACCTCCTCTCCGCAGCATCGTCAGATTCTGACACCAAATCTATCGGCCACCCCGTCTGTCTCCCCTTCCCCTCAAGTCCCAGTGCAGCGCAACTGGACCCGCTCCCCTTCCCCACAGATGCCTTCTTCCCCAGTTCATTCACACCCTCCCCATTCCCCAACCTACTGCCCATACCCAACGTCGCCGAAGCATCGGTCCAAACTGCGCAGGCAGACTTTTGATTTTCAGTGCAGTCCCACTAAGGAGATGCGATCTTCAGTCTCACGGCGGCGGGCTCCCAGTCCTCTTATCTATAACACTGAACAGCAGAACCCTACCCCTCCCAGGCCGTCTTCTCTCCCCATCCTTCCCAGTACACCCGTCTACAGCAACCCCTTCGACTTCCCCGGGCCCCTCACCCCTCCATCGCCTGGCCTCCCTCTTGGAGATGCTTACAAGGCTTCAACTCCTCCACTGTTCTCTCCATCTGGTGTGCAAGGTGCAAACCCGCTACTCGTCTCCCGTTCTCTCTCCCCTACCCATTTTCTCTCTGGAGCCTCCTCCCCCATGCACCTGCCCCCCAGCCCATCCTGCCTCAACTATCCCCACCTCACACCTCCTCCGCCAGCCAAACCCTTCGCCGTCAAGCCCCTGCCCTACTGGACCAAGTACGACGTGGCCGACTGGCTGGCCTACCTGAACCTGGCTGAACACAGGGAGCGTTTTATAGACAATGAGATAGACGGATCACATCTGCCTTCACTCACTAAGGATGACTTCTTGGATCTGGGAGTGACACGGGTGGGACACCGAATGAACATCGAGCGGGCACTGAAGAAACTCACTGACAGGTGAGGGAGGACTAATAGACTCTGGAACACGTAAAGGCAACGGGGTCAAAGGTGAAAAAGGTGACAAAGGAAGCACCGGATGGTGAAGGAAAGTCAAAGTGTCTCATTCCTTCCATACAAGTTAGCTGGGCCATCCCCTTTCTTCATTAGATGCATATAATTCGATAAGTTATCTCATCTCTCCTCCTCTCCATCCCTCTCTCTTTATTAACCTGTTTTATCAACCCTATTTAGTTTGCTCCGTCATTATTTCATTTCCGCCCATTCTTATTCTTTGATTTGCCCTCCTTCTCTCCCCAGGCGGCTCTCCTCTCCTTTGCATGTCACTTCTTCTCCCCGAGACACAGACTGAGAGAGTGAAGGGGTGATACAAAGATGAAAGAAAGGGAGAGAAACACAGTGATGAACAATAACTGAGGATGTGAAAGAGAAGAACAGTGGACATCAACAGGTTGTGTTGAACTAAGACTAAGGTGTTGGGGGAGGGGAGTGCTTTCTTGCAAATTTGTTACAAATCTAGAGAATCCTGTTGAAATTTGTGGAACGACTCTTTGGCAAGACCTGGTGTGAGGAAGTTAAAAATATGAAAATGATGTTCTTTAACTAAAAATATACTTTAAAACTTTTGATGGACAGGGGTTAAATGAACACACCGTTTTGTGCTGTAAGACAAACACATACACACACACGCTCATATTCTCACATACACTGACAGATGGATTCTCACACCATCTGCTGCTTGAGAAAACTTAAGTCTGAGTTCAAAGAAAAGTTGCTGCTTAAAGGGTAAACCCTGATAAAATGTGACTGATTGTGGCCCAGCCAGAAACGCTGGGAGAACAGTCACATCCTGACATCAGTTTTGTAGCTTTAAGCAGATCAGAGTATCAAAAGGCTGTGAGTACAGGAGCCAAAGTCAGAATACATGAGAGAAAGGGTTTTGTTTGTAAATGATAGAAGAAAATGGTAGACAACAATAGTATTCTTTTTATATATTTGCCATATTCCCCTCAAAGGATGCCCCAGTAAGCTTTGTATGTATGTACTTTGCGAGCACTTAATATATCTTACATGTTAAACGGGATTCACTATTAGTAGAGCCATTTGTTTTGTACGAAGTGCTGATCGCAATCATTCATTTTAACCTGGTCAGGGTATTTAAATGTCGAATCGAAGTTGTGCATAATGAGGACATACATGTATTGAGAAGATAGTGTTGTGAATTACATTTTATTATTTTCCTAATTATATAAAAAAAGAGGAAATGTATGAGATGAATTGACAGGGTTTGCATGTAGTTTCAAACTGCAAATCCTCTTTCCTCTGTTGGTGTTATGGCCATAGCACAGGTCAAGGGATGAATCCGTCCTCTTTGATGCCATAATGTTGACCGCTCTCTCTCTCACACAGCAGGTGCAGTGATCAAAAAAAAGGGCTTTTTACTGCTTCTCCGTCTGCCTGACTTCCTCCACCTTCAGCCTCTGTGAGTCCGTGTGTCTGATTTTGTGCGCGAGTGTTTGTCAGCCTGCGTTTAGTGGACAGATGCTTTCCCTGACCTACACCTTCTCTTTCTAATGCCTTTTCCAAAACATTTATAACGGTCAGAAAACTTTTCTTTTTCTCACTAGATGACAATCCCGATGTTTCCTCGTTCCACACATTTACCCCCAAAAAGAACTACTCTGACCCACTTTTCAAGTGTTTTCTTTCAGAGTGATAAAGTAAATACTGTATATGTCGCATAGAGATGAACATGAATGCCCTGGATTTTTTTTAAACATGCCAGTTTTAGCCATTTCCCCCTGCAGTGAATTCAACTGTAAGGCAACAACACATCATTTATAGATCTATATGTAATGATGATGATGACAATGATAACATAAAAATATAGTATAATAAAGATAATAATATTAAGTATGTAAACATTTTTAAGAATCTCCGTCTTCCAAATAGTGTGGACAAATTTCTTTGAAGCTTTGTTTTGTTTATTTTTGGGTTTTTCTGTAAATGCTTTCTATACTGCTCGCCCTGTTGTGACCCCAGTGAAGCTGACATACGTTAGTTAATGCGTATTCTCTCTATGTGAGTTTTAAAAAAAACTGACTCTGTATTCTCATGCTGAGTTGCCTCAATGCTGTCTCATGATGGACTTTTCTGAGAAATGAAAGGACTGAGCAGTAGTGTAGAAAGCATTACGTACTATGATTTAAAAGAGTATTTTAGGTCTAGTGAAATGCATAATGAATATACAGTATGAGCGTAAGTATGCAGAGATAAAAGGTATATATATAAATATATCTATAAATATATATATATATAAAGTTTTGCTTTAAATAAAATAAAGTATATACTGATAACAAAATGATAGAGGTACAACTAAGGTGTTTAAATAAATGCTAAAATAAACTACGGCGCTGTCGTGATTCTCATTTCTCCTTGGATTCCCTCATCTGACAAATTCACATAATGATCCAATTTAAAGTGCTGTGTTTGAATTGAGTCATTTGGCAGCGGCTCGTCTCAGCCCTGTGGTGGTTGAACACAACATTGTTTTCAGGTCCAGGATTATATTCCCATCAGGCTCGGTGAGCTAATAGGACAAAAGAGTTGAGCTCACGGGGAGGGAGAAGATGAGATGGCTTAATTCAAAGCAAGCAGTGGCTGCATTCGTGCAGAAAGATGCCTGCAAGGCACGAAAAACAATGAAAAACAACTTGGAGGGAGACGAATGTGAGGTTGTTAAGCTAGCATGGTGGCCAGGGTAAGGTTGATGGTAGAAAATTGTAAATATAACACCGTTGTTTTTTTTTAAGTTTGCGCCAGTTCTCTAGGTTGCCCCTTTTTTGTATTTCTCTAACTGGAGTCTGCTCATAGTAAACAAAATTACAGATGTCAGGGCTTGTTTTTCTCTGTGGGGATGAACCCACAAGCTGCCATTTTTCTTTTCACAGTATGAAATAAACATCCACAGAGAAAAACATTGGAGGGATTTACACCATTCATCCATCAAATATACAGTATGTTCCTTCATGTAGTGTTTTAGTGATGATGGTGGAGAGTGCTGTGCAGCATTGGTCCAAAATCTCCCATAGGTGTTTAATTTGGTAAAAGTCTGCTGACTGCCACGTCATCAGGCATCTGCTTTTATTATGTTTCTCTCTGTATTATGCATCCCATTCAGTTTCAGTGGAGGCTGTTCACAGTGCAGTCTATGGACAGTGGCGCCCCAGAAATTTTTCGCAGGGGTGGCCAGATGGGGCCAATAAAAGTCTCTTGGAGTGGCACACCAAAACCCACAACAGAATTTCAGGAATTTGCTTTTGCTGTTGATTATATGGGCTAGTTGATAACTATGTCAATATGAGACTTGAAGGGATTGCATACCGATGTACTTTGGTTTCTTATTTAATGTGTTACTAATTATTGGATGTTTATAGACTAATACCAGTACAGTTAACATTTTGGGTTTCGACACATTTCTGATTGAATATGTTATGTATGTGTATATATATATGTGTTGTGCGATTCCTTGTTCTTCAAATAGCCTATAGTTGTCCTTTTCCTTAAAAATACAAATATACAGCTTTAGTTCAAAGAAGTACATTGTGATAAACAAAACATTCACTGGGAACAAACCTACTCAAGTTTAAAAATGCTACATAGAGGCCTCCAATTATTTTAGATTATTTTTCACACAGAAGGGCCAGTGTATCAGGGTGGCCATGACCCTCGGCCACCTCTTGGCAGCGTCACTTTCTGTGGAGAGTAAACGGCACACTGATTGTGAAAAGTGAAGTTTGTCTTTAAATTTTGAAATACTATTTTGCGATGTTGTAAGCATGACAAAGAAAAATCCATTCACCTCTGTTGAACTGCTCGAGGCAAAAACTTAAAATGAAGGAGAAATAATCTGTATGACTAGACAGCACTAGTGTGAGGTAAATGGTGAAATGCATTTTGGAAAGTGGGTGAACTGACCCTTTAAAGTCCCCTGACTGGCTGGAGGAAATGTAGATCTTTGTCAGGACATGTTGTAACTCTCAAAGACATGTCACCTCAGTTTAGTGTAGATAACACTAGAAGACGAGCAGTTATTAAATAACTGTATCAGTGAGTCATGGATGACAAACTGAAGTCCATTACTTAGACAGTTTCCATTGTGGTACATGATGTAAAAAAGAGTAAAAATGCAGAGATGTCATACTATAAACAACCACTTAAAGTGACATTATCAGTACATTACCAGTAAACTCACAAAAAAGTATATTGAAGTATTGAATTATTAAAGCTACCAATTTAAGCTTAATCCTATATTGAAGTTATAATGAATGCAACACAAAACTGCTAAAGTAACACAAATTGTAGCATCACTAGGCAGGTTTCCATTAACCCTCGAATTGCGCAAATTGAAATTGCAAATATAAAATATATCTAATGGAAACACGTCAGTTTCGAAAAAACTCCCATTTATCACAAAAAGGTTTTTATGCTCGTATGGTGTTATTCCAGGTGATTAAAAAAATTAATATTGCACTAAACTCCAATTGAAACACGTCTCTGGTTCTTATAGGTCACATGGTGCTATATGTGCTTGTTGGTAGGCTCCCTCAGGTATGATGCAGCAGGCGCTACAAGAGGTGTTATTGCATCGCATAACTCTTCAAAAGTTTAGCAGGTCATCCGAAAGTTTTTAATCCACAGTTCTTCTGTGAAATTGTGGACTATCTCCTCCCACATATAAGGGGCCTGCCTTCCCATTATCACTTGCATAAGTCACCTCTGATTGGAAGTAATGACAGCTAGTGTGGTGGCTGCAATAGAAATAAACCTACTAATGTTTTGAACATCCGTCGCCATGCTTCTTGGATTGTTTTTGCCAGACGAGAGGTCGTGTAACATCACTCAGTGGAAACACTGTCATCTCGCAATTGTGTTTTATTGACGTTTCGAAAAAATAGTTTGTTTTGCGCAAATCTGTAATGGAAACCCGCCTTCTAATAATTAGTACCATGTTTAATCATTTCATTGTGAACAGTAAAATAACTTAACTAAAGTTTAATTATTAATTTATGATTAATCAACCATGGTTAAGTCTGCATTTATCACTAAAAGACTAAATATTAACAAGATAGAAATGGCTAAAAATAAACTAACTCTAGTGTTCACCTTTAACTTCTGGTAAACATCCAGAAGAGTAAAGCATCACGAAAGTGTGAGGGTGAACATGCTTCACACTGTATTCACTTTGACTTGCTTGCTTTCCAGGCCTGACCACAGAGAGAATGGCAGGTCACATAAAGGGGCACGGGGCTAATGTGGCAGTTCATGGGACACCCCCCACCCTGCTGTCACACACTCCCACTAATAAGCTCACATGACTCTGTGCCACACTGACACGTTTCTGTGACCAGCGAACGGTCAAAATAAAGGTTTGGCATCTCATTAGCACCATATTGAGAGAGACAGAGGGAGGGACGGGCACGGAGAGAGAGAAGGAGGGGGATTCTTCCAGCTGTTTTTTTATTCTAATAGCAGAGTGGAGAGAAAGTGAGAGGCTGATAGTCAAAGAGCTGTTTAGCTCTGATAGAGAGTGAAGCCAGTGAGTTTAAGAAGCAAAGGATGGGGTTAAAGTAGGGAACAGAGGAGAAAGTTCATGACTGTGAACTAGAGTATCACAGCTGACGGGGGAGGAGAGCAAGAAAGGTAAGTTTCTTCCTCCCTCTTTCTTTGCCCCGAAGCCAATTAGCAGCGGAGTGATTACCATGCAAATGCTCTGATTTGTTTTATTTAATTTTTTTCACTTGCATTGTCTTGGTGTCTCACGCCCACTTTCAGATCAACAACGTGTGTGTGTAACTTTAAGTGCCAAGGGAAAATTGGGTCAGTGAGAGAGGAGAGAGGGAGAGAAGCATGTGTTAGAGGAGGAGAGGCACACGGGAGAGGGGGAGACGGACAGAGAAATGGAGAGAAAATCCTCAGCAGCCCTTGAACTACAGTAACAAGTGGTCACTTGAGTAATCACTGGTGATTCAGAGAGAAATGTAAGTGCTCCCAGGCATGACTGCTCTGTTGCCACTTTTTACCTCTTTCCGGCTTGTAGATGGAGTATTTTTAGCATTAAAATACTTGGATATGAATGCTTCTGTGTGATCAAATGAGAGGATAAGTTTCAAACCTCTGCATGAGCAAAAACAGAATCAGTCAAAGTCAAAAAAGTGAAATCTTAACAGTTGAGCCTTCTGAAGCTCCCTGCCATGTTTCCACTTGCAGGAGCTCATAGCAACCGAAAAGAATGATGAAATAACATGATAATAATCACATTAACACCAGTGAGCTGAGAAAAAGAAAGTCCTAGATGAGCCTGACTCTCCGTCATGCTCAGTCTTGTGATGAGGTGTGGTTAGTCATTTTCACATTACTCAGCCAGCAATGTGTCAACCCAGACAGAAATAGGCCCGAATGTGACCGCGTCGTTTGCATGTTTGTGCATGCATGTCCCTTCTTTTGTTCAACTTTTGCTTTGCTTTACACACAAGTGCAAAAAAATGTCTGCCATTTAGACAATTTATTCCTTTAAAATCCTGTATCCCAGTTCATTTGCCCAGACAGAAATCTTGAACTTGCAGTTATGATCTCGCAATCGAATGGCAGGAGGAGCCCGAGTGGGAGACAGTTGGTTCTTGTGGGCCTTGTATTAGTCAGAGCAAAGGGGAAAGATGACCTTTCCCTGCTGTTTATTTTGGGAAGGCAACAGGAAGAATGCTGGAGCAGCTGTTCTATTCCTACTGGCAGATCCCACCCCTGTGAATTCCAGTCTGCCAATGCAACGACACTCCCCTTACTCACGCAGAGGGTTTTGATGTATCCAAGCAATGTACAGTGTAAATAACACCTCGGCAGATTCATCTAAGTTGTTATGGCAATAAGATCCACGGTACACACACTGCAAGGCTTCAGCCGCCAATTATTTCCTATCAGACATGCCTGCCATGCAGAGGGAACAGCTCTGTTTATGAGGAAGCTGTATCTGCACGTTACACCGTGTAGAGGTCCAACCTGTTGCATGAAAAATCAATGTCACCTGTCTGCCAATAACAGCTCTCTTTCCTCGCTCATTATGCATCTTAACCAGTCGAGCAACTTTCGTGTGACACAAGCAGCAATCTCTTGCTTTCAGAGACAGACACCTTCCCAATAATGGCGAGCCTTCCCAAAGAGCCGCCTGAGGATTCAAAGAGACAGAGCTTCTGGATGGTGAGGATTATATCTATGATCAAATCAGAGGGAAAAAAACACCTCAGGAAGAATACAAAGACAGTGTTTGTTTGAGAATTTGCAGGCCTGTTATAATTACATGTCATCACCTTTTCCTCCCCCCAGCCAGGGAATTATGTGCGCACAGTGCACCGAACTGAACAGTCCTACCAGGCCTGCAACGACATCATGGCCTGCTTCATGGAGAGAGCAAAGGTAGAAAAGATGTACGCCCAGCAGCTCAGCCAGTGGAGCAGCAAGTGGAAGTCCATCGTGGATTCTAGTAAGTTTGAAAAGCTGGGAACCCTGAAAACGTAGAACATGTATTCCAAGAACTTTTCGATCACCTCAGCTGTCATCTAGTTAAAATTACCTCTTGATTCTTATTAAATAGCTACATGTGTGCTTGTTTGAAACTTAACAAATAGAGGTCATTATTCCTCCATTTATTCCATGACTCACCTCTGTGCTCTGTGTTGTTTCATTAGTCACTCTGTCTTTTTTCTCCTTCCCCAGGGCCGCTTTATGGCTCCCTCATGACAGCCTGGCAATGTTTCTTCTCCTCCACTGAGCGTTTGTCCGCCCTCCACTCCTCCATCTCCCAATCGCTCATGACGGAGGAAGGGGACCGGGTGAAGACCTGGCAGAAGGAGACCTTTCCTAAGAAAATCTTTTGTGGGTTCAGGGAGAGCCATGACAACAACACAAGTTTTTCTTGTGCGCAGAAACCCTGGTCAAAAAAACTAATGAAGGTAGGGCTGGGTGTGTGTGTGTGTGTGTGTGTGTATATATATGCTTGTAATTATGGTCATAAGTGGACACAAGATACTCAACTCTTCAGTGCACTTGTTTGCTTTTTTCCACAGCTTTCAACCACATCTTCATTAACAAATGGGGTTTGCAAACATCATCAGTTGGCAACTCCATCTGCTAATGAAATCCACAGACTTTGGTTGGAAGCTCAGAATAAAAGCTTGTAGACTAAGTGAAAGTGAAGCTTACTAATTATCACATTCTTGTGTGTTTAAGCCAAAGTGTTAAATCAACAACTTGTTGTTTTACAGGGGTTTGGTCCTGGACTATTTCTTGACTACAAGATGTTCAAGAAGTAGTTAGTTAGGCAGTTAGCTAACCAGTGGGATGCACACAGGGACTCACAGGGAATCTGCAATCTTTGTCATCCCAAATCGTCACGTTATGCTTCTGCATCAACTGTGATGTAAACAAATGCACATGGTGGGATGATGCAGCATGTGGTTATGTTTAGGCAACACAAGCACATGGCAACCAATGCCGGAACATCAACAAATGCACATACCAATACAAATGGTTAAAATTGGGCAACAAGGGCAAGGATGGTTGGGATAGGGGAAAGAGGCACATGGTAAGATTTAGAAAAAGAAAACATCACATTCACACGGGAAGTATACAGTGGACTCCTGCATGGAAGTCCATGGTTTCTTTGACCCATCCACTGCCCCTCCCGCCCACACTATAGGTGCACTGGCGCTCCTTGTATAACGTGGTTACCAGCAGCATTTTACCTTTGTAGACAGAGCCAGGCTCGCCGTTTCCCCGTTTCCAGTTTTTGTGTTAAGCTAAGCTAAACATCTCCTGGCCATAACTTCATATTCTAACTCTTAGAAAGCTAATAAGCACATTTTCCAAAATGTCAAACTTTCCTTTGACTAAATAGTATGCATGTGTGTGAATGTTTATCCAACAGCTGGAAAAGGCCCGAGTTGCATATCACAAGTCCTGTCAGAGGGAGCAAACAGCCCTCGACAAAGAGAAACAAGCAAACGAAAACACTGAGATGAGCCCACAGAAAAAGCAGAAAGTCACAGAGGCCAGAGAGAAGGTCACAGAGGAAAAAGAAAAGGTGAGGAGGGATATAAACACACTGCACCACTTCACTCCAAGTAAGTTATGCATCTTCAACAAGGGCTCCATTCACAGCACATTTAAATTCACAAGTCCTGATTCACAACATGCCACACATTTAAACATGTTGCATTCCTAGAAGGTTTTGTTGGCCGGCTGCATGCAGAGATGCACTATCAACTCTAAACATGAGCCACAGCCTTAAATTTCTGTTCCAAGTATTTCCCTTGTATGGAGATGTGTTATTGTTGCACTGATCTGTGTTTATGGAGCCTAGTATGGGGACGGTAAAGAGCAGCAGATGATTTATACATTGTAGATCATCATCCATTAAAGACACAGTAGATGTTTTTCCTGAGGAAGTGAACAGTAACTTATCACAATAAAACTGTTCTTGTGCACTGCCTGCAGACAAGGGACCACTACGAGAAACTGCTGGAGGATGTCTCGTCCTACACACCTCGCTACATGGAGGAGATGGAAGCCATTTTTGAGCAGTCTCAGGAGGAGGAGAGGAAGAGGATCAGCTTTCTTAAGCAGGCCTTCCTCTCCATCCACAGACATCTTGATGTCACTAACAATGAGAGGTGAGGAGCTGTCAGGTGACTGGGCGTCTGTTAGGGGTTGATGCAGAGCAAGTGTTTCTTTGTACTTATCAGCTCGTTTTCATTCCAAGGTTGTCAAATATTGCCGCTTTGACAGTGCTTGTGGCATACTATTCCAACGCTTTTTGCATGTCCACATAATATGCCCATTCACTGCTTCAGATGAGAACACAGCCAGATAAAATAGGCAATGGTTTTATTTTACACCACCGGATGACACCTGCCGTGGTAGCCTAATACACGGACGGGTGGCGTCACTTAAGAACATGGCCAAAACATGGCACCTGTCGTGCCATGGATCCAACAAACTCTGGACTTTCATGCAGGAGTCTGGTGATCACTTCCCGTCTGAATGACATGGGTTTTTTTTTTAACACCTTACCATGTGTCTCCTTCCCATAATCCTAACCATCTGCACTCTTGTTTCCTAATCCTAACCATCTGCACTCTTGTTTCCTAATCCTAACCATCTGCACTCTTGTTTCCTAATCCTAACCATCTGTGCCAGCATGTGTGTTGTGATGTCAAGGCGTTGGTTGCCATGTGCTGTTGTTGCCTAAACATAACCACTAGCAGCGTAATCTCAACATGTGCTTGTGTTTGTATCACGGTAGCGGCATCCAAGAATTTAAATAGCAGATGCAGATTGTGATATGTTGACACGGAAGTTTACTGCATTATGTGATGACATGGAAAGAGAACGTGTTGTGTTTATCGTGTCCACGTGTCAGTGTGAAGGCGGTGTACAGTGAGCTCCACAACACTCTGATGTCCATCAATGAGCAAGATGATCTTAAATGGTGGAAGAACAACCATGGTCCAGGCATGCCCACCGACTGGCCAAAGATTGAGGTATTTTACAAAGTTGCACACTAGTACATATAGTAAAAAACCTTCCCTTTTCGGAATGATAAGTAGATGCAGTTTAGCAGAAGAAAGTGGCAACATTTTCTGCAAACCTATTGAAGTGCATTGCTTTTACACAGTTAAATGAGAGAGTTTTCTCATTTTACAACTCAACAGTACACTAAAATATGAAACATTTAAGGGCATTGCTGAATATTGCTTAATTTCTGCAGTTATACCAATCCCGGATGCATCATGGATATAAATTGATGCGTTTCTGTTTCTGTAAATAATTTCAAGATGACAAGATTGCTAGTTGGACAGGATTGATAAGGATCTTTTAATTGCAAGATCTTTTCTTGCAATTGTTAATAATTTCTTGTAATTACAAGATGTCTGATTTTTTTTCTTTTGTGAATGCAATGCACTTACGTGAAACCTCTATGTATTATTGTTTGTCTTGTTCTTACCCCAGTTAGAGAAAAACATGGTCTCACACAATTTCTAGAACCCATACAGATAAGACCTTTACCATTCAGATTAACTCAGGCTGTGTGAATGTTAGCAAGATCTTGCAATGAATTTATTGTAGCTCTTCTACTTGACACAAGTGTTGATGAACCTGGAAACTGAACTTTCATCTGTACCATCAGGAATGGGTCCCACCAGTAAAAAAGCTTAAAAGAAAAAAGAGAGACCAGAAAAGAAAAGACAGCCGACCGTAAGTTAACTAGTGTTGTGCTTGCAGTATGTGTCAACTTTTTAAATTTTTAAATAACCAGAAAAATTAACAATTTTATTCCAAGTCATGTTTACGTTTTTCTCACTGGTCCAACATCCGTGTCTTCTTCCTGTTAGTGTGATGATTGGGGGTGTGAAGGTGCGAGCTTTGTACGACTATGTGGGAGAGGAGGGCGATGAGCTGTCCTTCAAAGCAGGTGATGCATAAAGTGTGATATGATGACACTCAATTGTATTGACAGTAGTGTTATTCTCAATAGTTTGCCTGTGTGTGTGTGTGTGTGTGTGTGTGTGTGTGTGTGTGTGTGTGTTCATGACCATTGTATAGAAATAAATCCGGGTAGGAAGACAAGAAACCCCAACCCACGATATAATACCAGATGAGCTGAAAAACAGAAGTGTGCTGTGTGTAGTTTACTGATGTTGCATGATTTGTATTGAAGTTCAAATATAATGTTTTAAGAGCACCTCTTTATCAAAAGCCAAGCTTTATCTTGCTGTTTGATTGTGCTGTACTTTCATCAAAGTGTGAAAATAGATGTTTTATTAATTCAGTGAAGTACAGACAGTACAATTAAACAGCTCTTAACGTTTGTTGTTGTTGTTTGGTTATATTATCATTAACACCCTGCAGAGAAAAAAGCTCCACATTTATAATTAGCTTGAAAAGAGATATTTTCAAAGTGCATTTATCTCTTTTATTCTGTTGGCAAGGACAGATTATGAGACAATGGATCCCTGGTCACAGACACACAGAAGGCCCCATCACCTCTCCTACACAGGAGCAAGATACACAGACTTTATCATTTAGTACCCCCCTTGTTTTTGCTTGTTTTATAATTGTTGCGCATCTCTCTTTGTTTTTGTATGTCTTTGTAGTTGTTTTAAGTCTCTTTTTGATCATTTTGTAGTCAATTTTTATCCATTTGTAGTTGCTTTGCCTCTTTTTATAGTCCTTGGGAATCTTGTGTGTCTCTTCACAGCTGTTTTGCATCTGTGTCTCTTTGTGGTCTTTTGTGAGTCTTTTATAGGTCAGTACATCCTGACATGTTGGACATTTTGCAGGTTAAGTTCAGGGACGGCCCTGACACTTATGGCCGCTGTGCCAGTCCCTGTTAGGTTTGCTCAGAAATCCATACATGCCTGCTGGATGGTGGTTTAAAATCTTAACCGATAATACAAGAACATGAAACTACAATTTGCGATGCCTCTGTAAGTTTTGTAGCTAGGCAACGCACTTGAGTCAAGCTGAGGTGAACATCAGCATACAGCAACCAACACACTCAATCAAGGCCAAAACACGCTCTAAAATAAACATAGATTTTATAGTATTTAAAAAACAAATGCTGGAAAATTGCACAGGCTTTAAATTTTAGAAGAAATTTGAGAATTTTATTTAGAGCAGACATCTAATGGCCTTAATAAAAAAAACATCTTTTTATATTTTTGTAATGGCTTTAACAAGGATATGTGCTGCCATAGTTTAACTAAATGTACGTACAGTCAAATCACAGGGTTGCCACTTAGGAAAATCCTATGTGGTTGCTTGGCAGTACTTTAATGTACTCTTTATTAAAGCAGTCTTTGAAATGTTGATTAGTGTACTTTTATTTTCTGTGATCCCAGGTGAAGTGTTCCTGAAGGTCGAGGAGGAAGACGACCAGGGCTGGTGTCGAGGAGTCCTGAGTGGAGGGAAGGAGGGCTTCTACCCAGCAAATTATGTAGAAGTTGCAGAATAATGTCACCCTGTCTAATATGCTATGTCCTAAACGTTATATTTCAAATCCTCTAAAAAAGACAATTGTTATTTTATGTTGTCACACTGATTTATGTCAGATATAATCTGTTCCCAGCCATTTTTGGAATGTAAAATTCGCTAAGGCCTTAATAATCTAACCTACTTAGGTTTGAGTACTTCTGCCATATGAATTAACTTATCAAAGACTAAATGTACTGTCTGTGCAGAAGCTGTATGTGAGAGTGTATGCGCGTCTGCATGTATGTGTGCACGTTAAGACGAAACAAAAGAAAACAAGAGAAGATATTTATTTGCTGCCTGAGTCATTAGGTTACTGTAATGAAGATAATGGAACGTGAGGTTTACCCAGGCACAGGTTTACAATTATAGGAGCACACAAGGTTAATGTTTACTTAATAAGTATTATGTAGAGGCACATACTATAGAAGTTACTGATGGAGGAAGTGGATTTTTCAAAATAAAAGTGTAATTGTCTTGCCTCTAATCCATCTTTTTGACATGCTGTCTGTATCCACGTAAGTAAACGTTGGTCAATGGGTTGGTCCACCGCTGAAATATCAACAATTATTCAGTGAATCACTTATAGATTTTGAACAGTCGTAGCTACATAGTGCACCGAGGAGGAAACCTGATCACTCAAGTAATGTCATGACTTTTCATCTAGCGCCACCAGCAGGTCAAAATTAGTTAGCACATGTTAGCATGCTAACACGCTGCTCTAGTATGGTAAAAATGCACCTGCTAAACACTAGCTTGTTAGCATTGGCACTGTGTGCATGCTAGTATGCTGACGTTAGCATTAAACTCCAAGCACCACCATGCCGAAGTACAACCTCACAGAGGTGCTACCATGGCTCTAGACGGTCTTTTTAAAGGTGCAGTTTGTAAGATTTGGTGGCATAGCAATGACATTGCAGACTTCACCCCTGCCTTCGCCCAAACCATTTTAAGTTTAAGGAGAACCTAAGATAGCCTTTAGGTTCATTTGTGCGCCATCAAATTCATGATGTCACTTCAGCTTAAAATGTGAATGGCCATCTCTAGAGCCAGTGTTTGGTTTGTCTGTTCTGGGCTACTGTAGAAACATGGCGGCACAACACAGCAGGTTTTGGGGAAGAGGACCTGCGTAGATATAAATGCCTCATTCTAAGCTAAGAGACACGCAATGATTCTTAGATTCGTTTGATAATACACTAATAAGAAACTGGTATATCTGCCAATATATTCTGCTAAGTCTTTTACACTGGACCTTTAAAATGTCCTATCTTAAGGGAAACAACACAAAAGATAAAATAACAGACAAAAAGAAAAAAATGTGCGAATATGTGCAGTCATTTCAACTAAATTTCAAATATTTCAATTGCATACAATGTTTTTTTTCTAAATTTACATTTAAGTTTTTGTACACGATATATTTACATACATGAATCAAACAGTGAGCCAGAAAATACTTAGACAGCATTCTTAAAACAAATAATGTGGCATTATATTACGTTATTAAGCGACTTACATTTTCTCCCATGCATACATATGCACTGTATGGATAGGAGCACAACAGCATGACATAACATATTTATCTAGGATAATCTTTTACTTTGAAAGGCATATTAATCATTTTGACCTTCGACATTTCACTGCTCTGTTTCTCAGATCAGCTCCTACTTCCCCACCCATTTTTATTTACATTCATGAAATGTTTAACTAGAGTTAAGCAATATGTGATAAATGTCAGCCTCACAGCTTTGTGAACACACACCACACTGTAGTATCACAGTAGACTCCTGAGGAAAAAAACCTGTTGGACAAGATGTCTGAGACACAAATGGTGAATGACGAGACGTCCAACCTTGGTTGAAACATTTGTGTCACGCAGGAGGGCTTTATGTTTATGGTTGCACTGTACTGACAGCATTTAAAAGACTACATGCGTAAGTACGTCTCATTTTTTATGATTTTTTTCAGAGGATTTGTTGATTTTACATTGTAGATAAAGCAGATACATGTTGACTGCATTGTGTGGATTCAGTTTCTATTATTTTAATGCTTCTTTCAGGTGTGTCAACAGTTTTAAAAATGAATGCCACATGTTCTGCAGAGTAAAATTGTACTGTAATGACTTAATGATTAGACTGTAATTATGTGTTTAATGTGTTTAAAATGTTAATGTATCCTCTTGAATGTGTTCCTAGGTGTCAGTTTTTGTTTAAAAAAGTTTTTTTTTCCTCACAGGCAGGTGGACTCACAATGGAATTTGCTTGCGGGTTTGTTTATGTGCCGCCGCCAGTGAGTCAGAAGGACGGCCAAAAACACGTCATTAAACGCTCAGGTATGATTTCATTCAAACACTCTCAGAGAGCAAAGAAAAACAATGTTTGATTAAAAAGACAGGTGTCACATTACTGTGTCCACATTGCCGTTTAGTTGTAGTTTTCCCAATTCCACAGATAGCGAGACACAGATATTTCCATTGCAGCAATACCAACACATTTTAGAGTCAGTGTCACAGGGTGTGTAGCTCACGAGGCGGCAAGAAAAAGGACTCAAATGCAGAAAACTGGACAAACAGGAAGAGTTCAGTGATTTTAATAGTTGATGATACATAAACTTATAGATAAAGGAAGCAAGTCTAATTCACCAGAAATCCACAGGTGAACGGGAATGGGGCAGAAAAAATGCAGGCAGATTCAGGTTCAGGTGGAAGAGGCTAGAAAGCAAAGCAACATTGACAACCTTGCCACTGATTAGTTTTTTAGGTCAAAAAATGTCGTAAAATGGTGAAAAATGTTGACCAGGGTTCCCCAAAGCCCGAGATGACGTCCTGAAATGTTTTGTTTTGGTCACAACCCAAATACAGTGCATTCAGAAAGTATTCAGACTTCTTCGATTTTTTCACATTTTCTTATGTTGCAGCCTTATGCTAAAATTGTTTAAGTTAAATCAACCCACACTCAATATACCATAATGCAGAAAGCAGAAACAGAATTTTTAGAACATTAACAAATTTATTAAAAACTAAAATATCACATTGACATAAATATCTAGACCCTTTACTATGACACTTTAGCTCAGGTGCCTCCCATTTCTCTTGATCACCTTTAAGATGTTTCCCCACCTTGATTGGAGTCCACCTGTGGTAAATTCAATTGATTGGACATGATTTGGAAAGGCATCCAGCTGTCTATATAAGGTCTCACAACTGACAATGCATATCAGAGCACAAACCAAGCCAAGAGGTCGATGGCACTGCCTGCAGAGCTCAGAGACAGGATTGTGTTGAAGCATAGATTGGGGGAAGGCTATAAAAAAATTCTGCTGCATTGAAGGTCCTGAAGAGCACATCAATAATACTTAAATGGTAGAAGTTTGGAACAACCCAGACTCTTCCTAGAGCTGGCCAGCCTGTGTGGAGAGGGGAGAAACTTCAAGAAGGACAACCATCACTGCAACAATCCACTGATCTGGGCTTCATGGCAGAGTGGCCAGAGATTGTCGCGTGATACCCAAGAAGGCTCAGTGCTGTAATCTCTGCCCAAGGTGCTTCAACTAAGTACTGAGTAAAGAGGCTGAATACTAAATGTGATATTTCAGTTTTTCCTTTTCAATACATTTGCACAAATGTGTAAAATTTTGTTTCCGCTTTGTCATCATGGTGTATTGAGTGTGGAAAAATGAATTTAAACAATTTTAGCATGAGGCTGCAACAGAAGAAAATGTGAAAAAAGTGAAGGGGTCTGAATACTTTCTGAATGCACTGTATATTCAGTTAACTTTCATAATGGAGTAAAGAAACCAGCAAACATTCAAGTTAATCAGTTAAGAGGCTGGAATAAAGGAATTTTGACTTTTTTTCTGGAATAATCACTGAAACTAATTTATCAATTACCAGTCAGCAATTAATTCGATAGTTGACAAAAATGTATTAATCACTGCAGCACTAAAAATTCTGCAGATGAAGGCCAGGGGCCGCCCTGATACATCGCCCCCCTGAGCCTGTGTCCATACAATAATCCATCCATCCAAGTTTCATGGATCTGCACAGGCCTTGGGAAGTGGAAAACGGAGGCAGCTGTCATGACAGTCAGCCTCAGATTCAAATAGCTTCTTTGTTGACTCACCAGATTGAAGAAATCCTCCAAAGAGACACAAAGCTTTAACTGTGCAGTCACTACGTCTATCACCAGCATGTCACCTGCTGTCAGGTCCAGTCTTTGTAGGATGGTAGAAGGCGTTTTGGGGAATATAGGAAGTCAGAAACTGAAAGAGAGAAAGAAGGAAATTCCATTACTTTGTCACAAAATAACTACTAATTTATAAAAGTATACACAGGTGGAATTGTCCTTTCATCAGAGCTTCCTGACTGACTGTTTGGTTAAGTACCATTTTGTATTATATAATAAGTGACACACACAACCTCTCCTGTCTATCTTCGAGAAGAAATTCCTTTCAGATACTTTGCTTTTCTCTGTAAAAGCCATCTGCCACCTGAGTCATTTTCTTCACAGCACAAAGGTCATTGCTGCACCAGTTGTTTTGTCTGCACTAACATTTCTCTTGCAAAAAGCTGTTCTTAAATTACTGCTTTTTTTAAAAAAAAAAAAAAAATGTTTATGCCTTTTAGCTCTTCTCCCTCCTGTTAACTGGATCCGTCCTCGCAGTCCTCCCCCTCCTCCACCAACAAACTCTGCAGAGGCCAAATCACCGAAATCCCTCCAATCTTCCCCCAAGGTTATTGAACAGTTGGAAAAGAGCAAGGAGGTGAAGAAGACTGTGAAGTCCACTCCCTTCTACGAAAATGCTGAATTTCACAAAAACCAGCAGGCAGCTTCTTCCATCAGTCCACCAGGAACACATCAACAGCAGACACCTCCTCGAAAAACAGGTACTGTGAATGTGGCAATATTAAAAGGGAACTCCACCTAAGTTAAGAATTTCACGATGTTATTTCTATGGTTTTGAAATATTCAATCATAAACCTCTCTCTCTCAAAGCCAGAAACTTGAGGAGTAAGTCTCAAACTCGTGATGTCATCGGGTATAAAGTCTGGAGCTTCTCTGTAGACGATGAATAGGAGCCTAATTTTGTGGTCCTACATAATGTTTGTTTTCTTTTTTATACCCAAATAAGCTTTATTCTGTTGTTGTGATCTCAGTTCAGAAACAAAACCTGTACCCTTATAGTCTGACCATCCCACTGGGTGCTCTCAGTGTCATCTAGAACATCCTTCCCAATTCACTGTCTATGGAGCAGTTTCAGGTGTAGTAATAGATGTGATGTGTGAAATTTGAGTTTTGTAACAGTCATTCCTGTTTGCTAATATTTTTGGGTTATCTTATCTGTGAATTTTGAAAATGGACCAGGGACATTATCAGGTATTAGTAATTAGGAGTAATTCACCTCAAAATTCTGTGCTATCCTAAAATATCAAATAAAAAAGTGTTGCTCTTTTTATTCATAATTTTTTTCTCTCTTTTCACAAATAATCAAATGTATTGAATTGTTTAAGAAGCATAAAGCATTTACTTGACAAAAAAAACGTTGCTTTTCAGAATTAACAAAATTGCTTATCTCAGAATTCTGAGAAAGTTTTCATTGGGAAAAAAAGCCTTTTTATTTTTTTCTAAATTAACACAATAATAATCACGTTACTTCTGAAAAATGAGAATTAAAACATTATTATCTTGTTAATTCAGGGAAAAAAGTAAGTGTAAAAAGTAGTAGTAGTAGTAGTAGTAGTAGTAGTAGTAGTAATTTCTTTATTTGAGATATTAATCTTGTACATTCAGAAAGATTGGGCAAATATTTTGTTCAGTAGTTTGGGTGAATTCTTCCTTTAACACGATGCTCCTGTTTGCTTTACTTAGCTCTTCTTCCACCACACATGAAACCTGCAGCAAACAGCAAGTACCCCCCTTACAGCGAACCACTTTCTTCCTCAAGCACCAACAGTCAGAAATTTACCTACGACATCCCAAAAGATGAGCCAGATTTGAATGCATGTCCCTGGGACCCAAACTACTCATACACCGCACCAGAAGGCACAGGGGGAGAGGTTAAGCTTCCAGCTGATACAAGCAATGCATCATCCCAGACATCAGGTAAACAGATTTTTTAATTTTTATTTGGTACAACATGATGCAGCTTCGTGCAAACAGTTTAAAGGACCAGACAGATCACTCCAATTTATTCTGTTCTGCTCTCAGTCCCTCCTCTTCCTCCAAGACCTTCATTCATGAAGTCAGTGCCAGAGTACCTGGTGCTGTTGCCTCAAGGCCAGTCATTACCCTCATCAAGTCAGAAATCCGACTTGCTGCATGTCAAATCACCTACAAATAAAGGTACAGAACAACACTCATCATTAATGTTTTACACCACCAGTGCTTAATTTAAACTTAAAGGGACAGTTCAATCCCAAATCAAAAACTCTAAATTGTCCTCTTACCTGTAATGCTATTTATCAAATTAGATGGGTTTCGTGTGAGTTTCCAAGTGTTGAAGACATCGGCTGTAGAGGTGTCTGTCTTCTCTCAAATATAAAGGAATAAGATTTCACCCGGTTTAGGTGCTCCAAATGTGTAATAAATAAATAAGTAAAAAAAAAATCTTAATGTATTTTGAGTTGGAGTTTAACTTTATTTATTTATTTAGCACCTTTCACACAGATGTGCAGTCTAAGTGCTTCATATAGCAACATTGAAACAATGCAGAGAAAAAAAAAAAACAAGAAATGTTTTTGCTAAACTAAAAATGACAACAATAAAACAAATAATTGTTAAGAAATCATAAATGAAATTCAATAGAATAAAGTTAAATAAACACCAAGTTCAAAAATGAAATAATTAAAACTTAACAACTAAGGATTAACAACTATAGTGTTACTCCAAATTAAAGGCCTGATAAAAAAATATTTGTGTTTAATCTCTTCTTCAAATGCTTATTTTATAATGATCTCATTTCAAACTCAGGATCAGCAGATAAGGGGCCTCTGCAAGGGAATCCCAATGTGCTTCTTGTCAGTTTAGGAAAATTGCTCTCAGAGGAAAGAGGTCAGTAAACTTTTATCATCACCATAAAACCTTCATTATCGCCCTTCTAGTTTGATTTTCACTGGCTTTTGACAATGATGATGTTTGCATATTTCCAGTGCAGGCTATCCAAGGAGAACCCGCCTCCTGCTCCCGCTGCGGCTCTGTGCTGGACTCCTGCTATGACAATGTGGTAATTACATGCTGTATTTCATTTGATCTTTATCCTGAAACTGATTCGATTAAGATGCATTGATCTCAAATGTAAATAATAACTGTAAATTTCCTTGTAATCACTGCTGGGAAATACAGAGCATGACAAGCGTAAGCTTTATTGATTATAACATTATGAAATTATGGATAACTGGAATTGGTTTGACTGATACAGACTGCATGCCAGTTAATGTTGGTAATGTTTCTCAGTAACCGTAATGTTCTCCCCTTATGCTGAATGACAGATTAATGAGTGTTACTTCTGTCAGCCCTCGGAGCTGACCAGCACTCCCAGTATACCACGGTGTCCTCTACGTGGTCACCAGGATGGCCTCTTTTTGCTCTGTCCTGATGAAAAGCCCCTCTGTACTGCTGACGCTCTGCTGCTCTTCTGCATCGACATCTCGGGCTCCATGAGCATCACCTCTCAGGTAAAACCACACGACCTGACACTGATCTGTTTACTGCTGAGGCCATCTGTGACAGCTGGTGTTTCAAGTGATCAAACTCTGCTCTTTTTAGGTTTCAGAGGGAGAGCAGGTTTTCCACAGATCCCGTCTCCAAGTGAGTTTATAGTATCTTTTTAACTTGAAAACAAACACTATGCAAGTCTTAAAGATAATTTTAAAAAGACAAACTCTAAGTGGACTTGAAAATCAACACTTACAAAATGAGAAAAACATTGCTGTTTGTGTACATGCACAACATACTGTAGAGTACAATAAAAAAAACAGCTGTCCAAAGATGCTATTCAAATGCATTTGGTGGTAAGTAACCATTGTTTTCAAAACCAGTTTCTCCAGGAAGCCGTGTTGCAGTGTGTTCACAGACTAAGTGAGCAAAAACCTGACATGCGAGTGGGACTTATCACCTTCAACCATCAGGTGAATACATTATCGCCATAGGCTCGATTTTCAACATATATTTGTATCTACATATTACATTTTTTTTAACTGACTCTCCCTGTTTTTCTTTAAATCTATTTCTGTTATTTAAAGGTTCAGTGTGTAGGATGGTGGAGCCTCTATTGGCAGAAAATGAATATTATGTAATACTCATGTTTTCATTAGTTAAAAATCACCTGAACATAAGAATTGTGGTTTTGTTACCTTAGATTGACATGTTTATATCTACGTACAGAGCAGGTCCACTTCCATTCAGTTCACCATGTCTAAATTAGCACAGAGCAAACAAATCAAACTGGCTTGAGATAAGCCCATTCACATTTTAATGTTGTCCACCGTAATTCTCCTACACGCTTGGCACACGGGAGAAGTTTCCTCTCTGCAGCCTCATCGATATATTCCACCAAAGCCTACGCACTTGACCTTTACGTTTGTGTCTGACATGTATTTTTTTTCAGCTCAATATACTCACAAATATATATGCAAGTAAGTACGAAATGCAAGTTGTTACTGTTGCCTTTCTTTAACCCTTGATGTTCGTGTTGCCAGGTGACAGTGCATGGAAATGAGAATTTCACATCACATTCTCTGTGTGGTCCTGAGTTGGCTGACAGCGACTTTCTGAAAGAGGCTGCAATTAGTTTCCCCACTCCACCTCCACTCTCACAGACTAAGGAATACTTACAGAGACAAGTCATGGGGTAAGACAATTACTTGTTTTTATCTTTAATTGCATAATAGCAACTTTATCTTCAACCTAGAAAATTGCACACAGTGGAGTCAACATGGCAGCAAAGATAACTTTTGTTTTTTAATCTCATATTGTGCCTTTCATTCGTGCATTTTAAAATATCTGGTACGAAATGAATCTGCAGATGTTCTGGTTTAAAATGAGACCACACTGTTCTTTGGATGTCAGTTTTGAGCCGTGACGGAGGCGAAAATGTGACCTGCAACACACAGTAATACTTCTTGTTTATAGCTGAGACGATTTCCAGAAATACCTTTTTCTCTTTACTTTAAACAAGGTAATTATGAATCTTCTCTTTTTCGAATTGTTGAGCCAAGATGGTTATATATATGTCAAACATTCCTCAAGCTTAGGTTTAGGTATTATTTAAGTCTATGCTCATACCGAACGGTCAAAAGGAGTGAAGAGTCAACACTCAATGACGGTATAAAACATTCAATAAATCAGGTTTTAAACAGTTGTGAGCAGCAGGTCCTTGAGCATACAGTCACAAATGTAAAACATGAAAACACACACACATGAAAACACATGATCCCCTTTACACCAGGTGAAGATAAACATTTTTTTTTCTTGTTGAAAGATTAACTGAAGGTGGCACCACAGCTCTTGGTCCAGCTGCTCTCCTCACGATTGCAATAGCCTCCAGACACCCAGGGGCCAAGGTAGGTTTAGACTTATTTAAAAGATCATACCAGTTTATGTTTTTAGCCCATAGATAACATAAAGGAACCAGGGATCCTGCACAGTGATGGTCATCTTTACTCACTTTATTTGAATAGTTTGTTGACCTTCATCAGCATCTCTGGCACCTAATGCAACCACATGTCAGTTTTTTCCTTTTGTCTATTCTCTAAAAACAATATAATCCTGACCTCCTATCCCTGCTGATCTCGAAGGTGATTATCTGTACAGATGGGAAGGCCAACACAGAGTTGGGGAATCTGGAGGTAGAAGATAATGATGCTCGTACCCTCCTCTCATCCACAATCTTCTACCAGGAGTTGGGGGACTATGCTGCCAAAAAGGGGTCTGTACTCAATGTTAATAATGGAACAAACATTAAAGTAAACATTATATTGCTGAACTTACTTGAATCACTGTTGCTCCATCAACAATAACAACTATAAGACCGTAACCAGTGCCAATATTAGTAATAATAAGGGATCATAATTACTGGAGTGGTCTGGTGCTGTGCTGTAATGAAGTTCATACTTCCTTCATTAGTGTGACAGTGTCTGTGCTGGCCATCGAGGGAACAGACTGCAGGCTGGATGAGCTGGGAAGACTCGCTGATCGCACTGGAGGGAAAGTAAGATGTGTTGTAATATGTATCGGCATTTGTCAGATTTTTATACTGAGTGCCAGTATTTTTATTATGTACATTACTCATCAGATATTGTTATCTGTGTGATTTGTCTCCTAGGTGGTGATAGCAATCCCCAATAGGTTGCATGAAGAGTTTGAAGAGATCATTGAGAATAGGACTATAGCTACACACTGCACTGTCACATTACTGCTGCCCCAATCAATGTAAGATCTGTCATCAAGTAATCTAGGTGAATGTACTTTTAATTATATATATATATATATAAAAAAAGAAGCATTGACTGATGTTCTGCTTTGGTCCAGGCGTATGAGAGGAGAGAGGGAGGCAGGGCACAAAGGGACCAGAGAGGTGGGGAATGTGGACCCAGCTACAGAGATCACCTTCCAGTTTGGAGCCAATGAAGAGGACACAGAAGGTGAGAAAATTCTGGAACAGTGTGTCAAACACTGACAGGCTGGTTACTTTTGCATGCATGATGTTGCCTCACTGCAGACTATAAATCTGCATCCCTGTCTGGTCACCACACATAGCTGCAGGCCAATGCCTTCATCCTGAAACCTGATGGATGGGCCTCATGAAGTTTGTGAAAGCAGAATTAGACAAGTGTTTTGTTTTAACTTGTCATATGAGTTAAATGTTGATTGCACAATGTAATAGCTTTAGCTAATGACACCTTGGCACTTAGAATGATTCGCTGTGAGCCTCGCCTTCACCCTGCAATTCTGTCCGCCACTTGGTATGATATCCTTGGAAAACAAAGGCTTGATTTACTGCATAAAAAAATAGGTCAACCATTGCCCAACCATAGACAGTATAAAAATAGGGACATAGCCACCGTGACATCACCCACTGGTTTTTGGACTCCTGTTTTGACGCTTTGAGTTTGGCATTTTGGCCATCGGTATCTTGTTTTTTTGGATTCAGAAGTGACCGTGTTTGGATAAGAGGGTGGAGCTGTGGAGAAGTCAGGGATGGATCTGATGTGAACATGTTTATTTCTTCTGTTAAGTCTGGCTTTCTAACAAGGGTGTCTTTAGGAACTGAGTCACCTATGGAGCCAGCCTCATGTCAACATTTATGCAACTGTAGTTTTTGGCACTGCCATGTTGGCTTCATTTTTTAGCCCTGGAGGTTGCCACTTGTGCACATCCAAAACAGAAGGATGATAGTGCTTTTGTTTGCATATCAATGTAAATTCTTTGCAGTTATTATCCCCTGTAGCAGAATGGAGGACAGTGGAACAAGCAAAGTAGCTGTGGAGACTATGGTAGTTATAGGCTTTCCATAATTTGTCTTTGTGACAATGACACAAGCAATATATACTTTATATACTTACTTTATATATATACACTTTAATTATTGTCTGTACTCAATAAATTCCCATGTGATTATATCTGCACCCTAGGTACACAACCTCTGGTGCCATATAGATGGATTTTTCTCTTCTTGGACAGTCATGCAGTCAAGAGTCTCTGAAGTAGGCTATTGTCTCTGTTCCGCAGATGACTATCATCCTGCCCCATGATCATGATGTTATCAACTCCCAAGACTGCTGAGGAAGTTTGAAATAGGTCGTCTATGTGAAAATCTTACCAAACTTTGTTTATTTATTATAACTTTGGTGATCCCCGGAGTTTTTCCACAATTGCCATCAGGTCCAAATTATAATAAGTAATAGTTCTTCTATTTCTATGGTCCAAACATTAATTTGTGCAACACTGATTTACAACTAAATACCTGCCCCAGCCTTAACTGTACTTTGTGTTTAGTGGACATTGAAACTGTTAGCATGCTAATAGGCTAAATTAAGATGATGAATCCTGGTAAATATTGCCTGCTAAACCTCTGCATGTTAGCATTGTTGTTGTGAGCATATTAGCATTAAAGCCTCAGCTAAATGGTGCAAAACACAGTTTTGTAGCAGCTGACTCTTCATACAGACAGGATGGGAGCGTATCATTTTCCTGGGTCAACATGTTGAAATCACCCACCTACAGCTTATAGTTTTCTGATGTTGTAATCCTTTAAACCTACGCCCTCAAAGACAGGTTTTTTTTTCTTTAGACATTGATATCTCCTCAGTGGCTGAATGGACATTTACCATTGTAACTGCATTTTAAAATATACAGTTTCCATTATTCATTTGCAATTTAAACTGCCCTTACTAATCTCTTGCTATGTTAGTTTATGTCAAGATGATAGAACCTTGGGAATACAGGGATGGCCACTGAATGTCTAATTTGACCACTGCAGCACTTACATTTGCAGATTTTGGTTGTACATTTATATGAACCGAACATGGGACGAAAACCATTATAGTATGGTGAAAAAGCAACGTGTACTTTCTCTGCGATGCAAAACCAATCAAAAAGATTTTTATAAAAAAAGACAAAAAAAAACCCAACAAAAAACCCTGAAACTCTCTCAATTCATATTTGTGACCTTTGTGTGCTTCTCTTCAGTGTCGGTGCCGGCCTCTGGTAGCCGTGTGTCCATCCAGCTGCAGATCAGGTACAGGCACAGGAAGGGACAGAAGATGCTCAGAGTGTTCACTGCAGACCGAGAAGTTACTGATGACAGGTGATAATAATGTTTCCATAATTACATTGTTTTTTTCTCACTTGTGCATACTGAGATTACCTAACACACACACTGGCATACACACACACACACACACGCACGCCACTGAGCTGTTTGCATACTTATATCCCCCTTGTAAGCTTAAACAAGTCATTATCTTCTGATGTCTTTAATCAACGAGGCGTTCTCACCCAGAGGACAACAATTGATTAGATGTATTATTTTATACCAATCTCAGTGAGCCTTTAGGCAAAGCACATTTAAAAATTCAAGGAGATTGGCTGTTGCTGAGATACAAGAGCCTTTAAATCATGCAGAAATGATTGCACCATGTAATGCATTTCTCACCCATTCTAACATTTAGTCACACGGTAAATAAACCTCTCAACTCAGTCTGCCTGTTTCATATACTCAATGAAGGTCACCCAATTCATCGTCTGAGCCGCCACAGAGTGGCTCCGGTGTGTTTGCACAGTAATATAATGGCAAGGCTGAAGCCGTAAATGTTGAGAAGCACTCTTATGATAAAAGTGTGGCCCTCCTCCTCAGCTCGGCGGCCCTGTCCTCTCTCTCTCTGGCTATCATTCAGCTCAACTCGTCACAGGCCAGCGCCGCTCTGGCTGTCAGAGGCCGCTTCCTTGATGCCAGGAGGGAAGGGGCACTGCAGAGGAAGCTGATCGAGAGAGCGATGTGAGTAACAGGAGGCGTGGAGGAAACTGACTGACATTAATGCGTGGGCAATATGTAGAATGAGAGCTACTTAATGCTGAAGTCTGACAAATGGATTTAATAAGGCTGCCCTTGTAGTCTATATCCTCAACACATGGACAAAAAGACAGGAAACATGACATCCAGTAATTGTGCAGGTGAAATTAAAAAGGAGTCAGAACATTTTTGCATTAAATGCTATGAACAAAAATGTGAATTTAGATGACAAACTGGATTACATAAACACAGAGCAAAACTCAAATAGAAACACAAAAGTAAAAAGTGACTTAAAAAGGAAAATGAAAATCAGATGAACTGTCTGGCTCTTTAGTTGACGTTAAAGGAGCCTAATGCGGCTTCCGGAGCATATCTATTATTTAGGGTTGGTATAGTCTCCACACAGTTCAAACAGCCAGTTTCCACCAAACACATTTTGAATACTACCCTCAGTATGTAAACTGTATGGACATGTACCTTAAACCCTACATCTGTTCAGTGTTTCCGTCACAGAAGCTGCATACAGCTCCTTTAAAATGTTCAGATACAAAGAATCTGATGAAGTGATTATTTTATGCTGTAAATTTAATTCAAACGATCAGGAGTAAATGAACCCAGGGCTTTTTTTTCCCAGATGACATTTATGGGTCATTCAAAATGCTCATTTTAGGCTAAGCTTGTTTTTAAGCTTTTGTTTTCTCGTTTTATTCCTTGTAATCAATTGGATATTTTAAGCTGACGGTGAACTTCTGAAAGCATGCTGTTGTTTTTGGATGTAGAGTATTTCTTGGCAGATACTGTGATGTACAAAGTGAGTCTGTCTGTGTTTGCAGGGAGCATAATCGCAGTGCAGAGGACCATCAGATATACCAAGAATGGGTTAAAACAATGGAGCCTATATACAACAACATACATAACTTCACAAGGGTGAGTTTTATACAGTTTCTTTGTTTGTTTAAATTTGTTTTAGTGCGTCACATTGGTAAGAATGACAGCACTTAACGCGCATTACACTTTGTTCTTTCCAGAGAAAATCTGTGGTTTCAGACTCACAGGTAATTCCCGTCATTTTTTAAAATGAATGTTATTGCTTAGACTACTTTGCCCGTTTAGCTTGATTTTCATGGTAATTCTTCCTTTCATTCACCTCCCACCAGTCTCTAACTGATGCTGGTGCAGCGCTGCTCTACACCATGAAACACAGCAACAGGAAGTCCATCTCACTGAAGAATAAACATAAACTCTAGCCAACTGTCAGCCTCCACCTTTTATCTCGTTGGAAGCAACTCAAGTCATGAATGACAAGGATAAATACTGCAGTTTGACTTTATCTGGCTGAATAAACACCCCTCACATATTTCACAATGTAAATAATGTATTACAGTATATCAACATGAAACATGATCATCTGTATCATAAAGAAACTCATTTCTCAGACTTTAAGTGATTTCTTTCAGTGTTAAAATTCAAAACGACTAAGGCAGTGGACAAAGCACATGGCTGTGTATTTGACACAGTTTGTGTTTTTGCACTGACCAAAATACACAGGAGAAACCTGAGTCAGAAACGCCATCATGCAGCTAACACATAGATCCTTTAGTGTCAGCAAAACACAACTCACAACATATGTAAACCTCAAACACAACCGATAATATAATTCTGATTATGCAGTTATTTTAATATATATCATTTGTTTGCATCTCAATCGACGTTGCAATAGAAAAATTAATCGTACAACAGCACTAAGCATGACTGTTTGCTGTATTTTTAAAAACATACAATACAGGCACTGAATGTTTTTTTTGAAGATGCATAAATACAGTCACAGAGAATGTGTTATTATAATTCATATAAAACAGAAAAAATAATACTTGATAACTTAAGCATTCAAATGTCACGACATATTTGTACAGATGTATGTATGGAGAGAAGTGGTTCTTAATGTATGTCAGGGTACATTAGGTGTCATTAATGGGAATAAAGTGCGTAGCTGAAAGACAGCTCACCTCTAAGAGCTGCGGTTCGCTGATGGAAAACCATCACTTTGGATGCAGACGTTTATGGGTGCAAGAAATGTCATCATCATCAGTAGATGTGTTAGTTTCATGCCAGGCGATGTGCTGACTTGACTTTTTGTTTACATCTCTCTCTTCAGCATTGAAGATGCTCCTGCATATGATATATGAAACATGATGAAACAAAAAAAGTGACCACTAAATCATTAACACTTTTTACACATTACACATTTTTTTTATTGGTATAAAATGTAATTAATCTGAACATTCTGGAATACCACTGACATTTTTTTCAATCAACAGTTTGTTTTTTTTATAATATTAGATGATACTAGTAATTACACATTAAAACATTTACAAATGGTTTGTTCCACAAAAAAAAAGTGTAAATTCAAAGAATGTAAGACAGGCTGTAATTTAAAAAGCATTGTAAAACACATTTTACCTGAAATCACAACAGCTTAAGTGATTAGCATACATGTTTGCAACACCACGTTTATATGAAGCGATTATAACAGAGAAGATCTTTTCATAGTAAGCTACTCATAATACAGTAAATATTTTAAAACATGATGCGTCACATCTTTCAAATATTATGCAAATGTGAAACGATGACAAAGCGCTGACAATTTACATGACTGAGACTATTTTGAGCTTTTTTTGACAAAAAAGTTTCTCTTTAAATATAACACTTCATCAGACCCATCTTCTAAAAAGATTTAAGGCCACTGGCTAAATATTTGTGGAATCAAAATTTGAAAAACAGTATAAAAAAAATAAAATAAAAAAAGCTTACAGTCCCTCCTCTTTGACCAAGTACTCTGGCAGAGTCTGAAAAGCAGTCACAGGTACAGTCACAGGAACCGTCAGCGATATGGTGCTGGGTTCAACAGTGGTGGATGAAACCTCACTGGGGGGTGGAGGAGAGGGAAGCGGGTCAGTATGGATAATGTTTATGTCAGTGAGTGGCGAAGCTGTCGGGGCAGCGTCTGCGTGAGTCCTTAAGTGCTTGCGAAGGTAGGCGGCAAACAGGAAAGCTTTGCCACAGTGGGGGCAGCTGTGAGACCTGCTGGTGGAGTGGGTCTTCTGGTGTTTACGCAGTCCAGATTTGTTGAGGAAGCCTTTGCCGCAGCTGTTGCAGACATGAGGCCGCGGCTTGGGGTGCTGTTTCTCGTGCTCCTGCAAGTCTGCCAGCTGTGCAAACTCTGCCTGGCAGGTTTCACAGACATGTGAGCCCATGGGCACGATTTTTGTAACAGTCTGAGGAGTGGAGTCGATTGAGTGGAGATTCTCATGTGCCTGAACTTCATCCCAGCTTCCAAAAGTAGCATCACAGTGAGTGCAGGAGAACTGAGGGAGAGTTGTGTGGGCAGTGAAGCCTGAGGCCGACCCGGCCTCTGTCTCCTGTTGCTGCTGCTGCTGCTGCTGCTGCTGCTGCTGCTCAGACTGCTCAGCTAGGTGAGTCCTCTCATGTTTGCGCAAGCTCGAGGACACCACGAAAGACTTCAAACACTCCTCACATTTAAAAGGCCTCTCTCCAGAGTGCACGCGCCGGTGTTTGTTGAGGCTGGAGCGCTCAGCAAAAGACTTGTCACACTCAGTGCAAGAAAAGGGCCTAAGACCCGTGTGGACGAGCATGTGGCGCCGCAGATCCCAGGATGCTACAAAAGCCTTGTCACAGCTCTGGCATTTGTAAGGCCGCTCTCCGGAATGAACGCGCTCGTGCACGGCCAGATCGGCCGGCTGCCGAAACCTCTTGGAACACTTGTCGCAGGGGTATGGCTTGAAACCCAAGTGGGCTCGCTGGTGGCGACGGAAACTGGAAGGGTCAGAGAACATCTTGCCACACTGTGGGCAGAGGAACGGCTTCTCGCCAGAGTGAGTGCGGAGGTGAGACTGGTAGGAGGAGAGCTGAGTGAAGCCCTTACCACACTGCTCGCACTGATAGGGTTTGTTCTGGGAGTGAATGCGCTGATGGCAGGCCAGGGAGGAGGAGCGGGAGAAGGCTTTACCACAGTCTGAGCACAGGTATGGTTTTTCTCCGGTGTGGGAGCGCTCGTGGTTTTTCAGGTCCTTCAGCTCTGTGTATGTTTTCCCACACTCATCACAAGCATACGGCCGATGACCTTGGTGGTTCCTTCTGTGTTTTCGGAACACGGAGGGATCTGCAAAACTCTTACCGCACTCCACGCAGAAGTATGGCTTTTCTCCCGTGTGAGAGCGCATGTGCACCTTCAGTTTAGACAGGGTGGGGTAGCTCTTAGAGCACTGACGGCAGGAGTACGGGCGCTCTCCACTGTGCTGTGTCATATGGATTCTCAGGCATATAGCTTGCATAAACGCCTTACCACACTCTGTGCATACGAATGGTTTCTCCCCTGTGTGAGAGCGGCTATGGTTGCGTAGCTCAGTGGGTGTCTTGTAAGCCTTGTGACAGTCGGGACACTGAAAGGGTCGCTGGGCTGAATGAGTGCGCTCATGCTTCGAGAGCTGAGCCTTGCTCGAGAATGTTTTCGTACACTGAGAACACGAGTGTTGCTGCTGACGCTCCTTGACGTGTGCTGAAAGCTTGTGGCTCCGCAGAGCTGACAGGCTCCTGAAAGCCTCTGTGCAGGCTGAGCATTTGAAGGAAGGTTTGGCTTTTGGAGGCCTGCCTCTGCCACGTTTTTTTGCAGGGTGATCCATCATCAGCTCTTCATCTTGATGGCTTTCTTCATCCTGAACAGGAGGAGTATACTGCTCTGCAAGAGGTGGGCTGCCAGGCTGAGGAGAGGCCATCTTTATATCTGCAAAAAGGGATTAAATATAAAAAGACCTTTATAAAAATTCTGTAAATGATCAGATCATTTGCAGCATAATGACATGAGACTAAAAGATTATTTCAGACATCAAACTAGTCTTAAGACAGATATGAATTGGGAGAGCAGATCCTAAGTTGTGCACAACCAGAAAAAAATCAGTATGAATACATGAAAGCAGAAATATGTGGGTGTGCATTAAATTACAAAATGGCTGGCATTAGGACCTCAGGGACAATAAGCTAACCGCTTTGATGCCAGAGGAAGTTGGCGATGCAATGACAGAAATGACTGTGTGTGAATGACTGACATGTGCCCGAGCGGAGACCAGGATCAAAGATCACGACTCAGTGCAGCGCTGTTTGACATCCGGATACGATGTGTACGTATTAATGTTCGCTAGCTCTCTTGCTAAACACTTTAACTAACTCAAAATGGCTGGCTTTAGGACCAGCTGCACCAATTCACTCGACAGCGTCATCATCATCATGACCGTGGTTATGCGGGATGGATTTGGCCAACATTAGCTGTCTTTGCATCTCGAGTGCATTAGATAAATAAATGTCTTTCTTACCTGATTCAGGACATGAAAGGTTAGTCGATAATGCCCGGAAAAGCGCGTCGGTACACGGCTGCATTTACTGTGAGACACGGTGATTGCTGTTGACTGGCTGCTGGGTGGGGGACGGCTCTAGGACCATGATGACGAAAGCTCTCGGCAAGCCAAGTGTGCAACATTTTAATGCGTATAATTGTAAAAATATCTAGATAATACTCATAATGAATATAATACAACCCCCCTTGTAAAATACTGTCGTTCTTGTTAAGTTATCGGGGTGTGTTTTGTAACTGAAACATTCGTACCAAGCTGAAACGAAGACGATTTTCAATGCTTTTAAGTCAAAGCTAACGCTAGCGTCGAGAGCTAACCTAGCTGTCAGAAGCAGCTAGCCAGTACTACTTAAGGCATTTTACCAAACGCAGCCTCAGAATATTGATATGAACATTTACGCTCTTTGATTTTATTTTAGTATATATGCTTTGTGATTACTTTAAAGCCGAACTCGCCGCAATTTGCAACTTTTTAGCTACTTTCGATGGGGAAGTATTTCACTGCTGCACATTTCCTGTTTCCTAGCAACAAGAGCAATGTGGAAATGGGGATGGAGGAAAAAAAGACAATTGGAAAAAAGGGGGTTGCCCTTTATACAAAATTAACGTTTTAGAAAATAATGAATGAAAAAATATCCTCGGAAGCTGGCGCTGAATCAGTAATGCTGCAGGTATTGAATTTGACGCATTTGCCGACATCGTAATTCCGCATTTAAAACGACTTCCTTGCTTTTTGGTGCAATGTTTGTTTAGCTAGCCACGATGATGCTAGCAGGTAGCGCGCTAACGTTTGCCCACTGTTTTGTTTTACAAATGTAACCGTAGTTAACCTGTACGCTCCTCCTCGAAACGCGACGAAGACAAATATGTTAATTCTGGTTTTGTTCATAATGTTGGAGAAAACTGTTGTTTGCAGTGGCAATGCATCCGGAGAAAGAGGCGTTTCCCGGTTTATTGACATAGCTAGTTTAGTTAGCCTGCTGGTGCAGAGATGTAACGCTAGCAAAACATGTCAGGCTTTGTACCGTTTGTAAGTAACTGTTAACTATATTTAACTTAATAAGTATGTCCGTGATGCTTGTTAGTATGTGTTGCAGGTGACGCATTTAAGCCAAAACATCCTGGCCGTGTTATCCCCAAAGATTTATTGACTTTTGCAGATTTAATTCACGGAGTAGACCTTGTGAGGCACAAACATGAGATGTTCACTGTTTTTACTCAGACTCGGGTGTGATGCGTAGGTTAAGCTGTCAGTTTGTATGATTGAGGAATAAACTAATATCTTCAGGAATAATGCTTTATATGTTGTGTGTAGCTTCCTATATTGTAAACATGATCCATTGCCTAAAAACAAATACTGTATATTGTTGATGCATTGACCAACTCTAACCAGTGTCTCTTCTATCCTCAACAGCTCACTGCCCACATCTTTGCTCACTTCTCCTAAACTGAAGTCTTAACTGTCTGGAACTGTTTTTCAATATTTGCTGCATTACCTCCATGGACACTGCTTGGACCTTATTGTAAAGAACTATCTTCTATATATATGGACAGTAAAGAAATCTAATGCATTTCCCTCCTGCACATTCATACACTCTGTGTCTGGTGCATCCAATTCAGTCTTTAACTTGTGATGGCAGTGCAAGACCCCGGCAGGACAACAGGTTTTCCTTGCAAACAATGTGGCCTGGTATGTCCCAATATGCCCAGTCTGCTCGAGCACATGGATGCTCACCTTCAACAAGAGGAAGACCGCAAATTTAAATGTGATGAATGTGGACGTGGTTATAGGCATGCTGGAAGCCTAGCTAACCACAAAAAGACTCACGAGGTGGGTTCTTTCCAATGTAACATCTGTGGTAAAGAAAACTCAAATGCCTTGTCCCTGAAAAGTCACCTCCGGAGCCACACGTCACAGAAAAAGTACTCCTGTGCTGAATGTGGGAAAGCTTTTCGTCTGGCAACACAGCTGGCCACACATGAGAGGGTTCATCTTGCCAGGCGAGCAAAGGAGCAGTCATACAGGAAAGTAGATGTGGAATATCTCACACATGAAGACGGACGTGAAATTGAAAATGATCACCCACATCATCTCAGTGAACAGTCGTTCGGTGTTGGGATTTCTACAGAAAGTAGCCCAGCTGAGTACAAGCCAGAGGTTGTTTATAATGCACAAGCTGAGCCCTCTGATGATGCAGCAAATCGACCTTTCAGGTGTGATTTGTGTGACAAATCATACATACACCATCGGAGCCTGACCAATCATAAAAAGACTCACCAAGTGGGAATGTTTGAGTGCACAGTGTGTTTCAAACTCTTCAATAACATGGCTGCCCTTTACAGCCACCAGAGAACTCACAAGGCAAGAAGTGGGGCGGACCCGAATTCAATGGGTGGGTCATACACAGACACACCAATGGACCAGTTTTCACCTCAGAGCCAGGACGCTCCAGTTAATTTCTGCCATTTGTGTCAGGTACTATTCCCCAGTGATGAAGAGTTCCAGGAACACATCCAAATGCATAATTCTTCATCAATGTCATTTGGGCTTCAAGATACTTTGTCAGAGAACCACAATATAACATTTGACAACAGTATTGCTTCGCCTGAGTCAAATTTTTATGCATCTCCTATAAATAATGTTCCCTCAGTATCATCCATAGATAATCACGGAGGCTTTGATCAGCCACAGGAGCAGATGAGAAGTAATGGTCATGTGTACTCAGACTGTTCCAATAATCAGACACCACCTTCCAATAGCACTCAGGGAGAACCCCCAGTCATGGACACAAGCACTCTGAACCCTACCCTCACCCTGGACACTGACAATGCAACTGAAACTGAGGAGACGTCAACTGTAGATTCTGACGAGCGTCCCTTCAAGTGTCAAATCTGTGGTAAAAGCTACCGGCACTCTGGGAGCCTCATCAATCACAAAAGGTCACATCAGGTCGGGATTTACCAGTGCTCAATCTGCAGAAAAAGCTATCCTCACCTGGCGGCCCTCAAAAGTCATCTTCGTCTCCATAAAGCTCAGTCTTCTCAATCTTTCAGCCTCAACGCTGAGGGAGACTGGCTCTCCTCAGAGCCTCTGACTCTGGATAACCAACAGGGCTGCTTCTCCTCCCAAGACGAGGAGGGGGATCGCACTCACCCTGTGCTCGGTATGGATCAGGAGAATGGAGTTGACCACAGCAATGGAGCTTTGTACCATGAGCAGTTTAATCAGGACTTTTCCCAGGATATGACTGTGCATCTACCTCACAATGAACACCTGATGCAGAGGCACATGTGTGCAGACTGTGGAGAGACATTTGCAGATATTGCAGGGATTAAGTCTCACAGTTGCCCACTGCTACAGCAGCAACATGACACTACTAGCAATGACTATGACAGTAATATGAATTTCCAGGACAGCAATAGCCACTGCGCCATTGGAAATCCAGGGAGTAATGTAGAGTTCCATGGTCTGAATGGTAGCCACGACCAAAGTTACTTTGAACAGAACTTCCATGACAATATGAGCAGTGATCAGCTGAATAGTGGCGGAGAAGGTGACAACGCAGATGAGGAGGAGGATGATGATGGAGATCTGTATCAGTGCTCTATATGTGGAAACAGCTACACCAGCATGAGGGCTCTCAGGAGTCATCTCCGAGGACACACACAGTCCCATGGCACTCCTGCAAGCTCAGGTCCTTCCTCCATGTCCTCCCATGAAGAAGTGAAAGATGATGAGCCTGGAGAGATGATGATCTGTAGCACATGTGGGGAAAGTTTTGCCAATAGGCAAGACTTGATCGCTCATCAGCTTCTACACAACAAGGCCCAGGTAGATAATGTAAATAATTTAGAAATGAACAACAGTGATGTGTCTGTAGGAAAGGAGGAAGCACAGAGTATCATCTGTGGCAGCTGTGGCATCTTTTGCACCAGCTACCATCATCTTGAGGACCATGGTTGCACAGCTGTGAAGACAGATCAGTCAACACAGACTATGAAAGTAAATGATGTTCTCCAGCATGAAGACAAGAGCCAAGTCAAAGACACTGTTGATAGCGAAGATCGTCAGTACAAGTGTGATCAGTGTGGGCGCTCATACAGACATGCTGGTTCCCTCCTTAACCACAAAAAGTCTCACAAAACAGGTGTATTCAGATGCCTTGTCTGCCAGAAGCGCTTCTACAACCTGTTGGCCCTTAAAAACCACCAGAGGTCCCACTTTGATATTAAAAGGTTAGTTCCAGTAAGAATAAACATCATTAATAGATTTAAAAGTCTTATATTTTTCAATCATGTTGCAAACTTTTAATGCATGTTGGAATTGATGAATAATTGCCAAACCAAAGAAACCTAAGAGTTACCTGTAGAGTTTCTGTTTTTTTGGTGTTGCAGATGTGTTTTGTCACCATGACTCCTTGTTTTGCAAACACAGAATTAACTGTATGTCTTGTCTCCTCCCTCAGGCATACTTGCCACGAGTGTGGGAAAGCCTTCAAAATTCAGAAGCAGCTATTGAATCACCTGAGAAGGCACAAAGAGAACCAAGCCAAAATCCAGGATCTCAACAACCAGATCCAGGCCCTCATGCAGATGAATGGGACCAAGTCAGATGGAGGAATGCAGTCCTTAACCTCAAATGTCAATCAGGCTTTTACCTCTTCCCGACGGTGCAAGCAACTGCCTGGAGGAAAGAGAGGACAAACAAAGTGTGAGACCTCAGTCAAATTGGAAGACACAGGTGATCAACGGCCTTTTGCCTGTGACCAGTGTGGGCGTACATATCGCCACGCAGGAAGTCTGGTCAACCACAGAAACTCCCACAAAACAGGTGAATATTACTGCTCCGTTTGTAACAACACTTACTCAAACCAACTAGCAATGAAAAACCACTTGCGTACCCACTTTGCATATAAAAAGCACTCTTGCCAAAACTGTGGAAAAGGCTTCAGGGGAAAGAAGCAGCTATTAGCCCACATTTGTGCAGGCCTCAGAAAGGATGGGGCCGCAGGCAGGAGGGGTCTAAAATCTAGAGCCTTGAAGTGTAAGGAATGTAAGCAGGCCTTTCTCTCTGTTGACCAACTGACAGCCCACACCTGTGATGGACCTTCAGGCAGTAGTGATGCCCAACCAGATATGTCTCCAAATAAAGAGGAGCGGCCTTTCACCTGCAACATATGTAATCGCAGCTACCGCCATGCAGGCTCACTCCTGAACCACAAAAATACCCACAAGACAGGACACTTCAGTTGCAGCTTCTGCTCCAAGCCCTTCACTAACCCCATGGCTCTTCGCAATCACACACGCATCCATACACAGAAGAAAAAGTATGTGTGTCTCACATGTGGAAAAGCTTTCCGCCTCGCCAGTATCCTGCACAACCACCAGAGGGTCCACAACCGGGTGGCGAGTCACTTCAGCTGTCCTGCATGTGGAAAGAGCTTCCAGGGCAGGTCCGGCCTGAAGAGGCACCGCTGCCGCAGAGGTCAGGAGAACTCCCCGAGAGCTGGAGTCCAGCAGTCAGAGAGAGGAGACAAGTGCTTCATGTGAGTTACTCTCTTATTGTGAACTGAGTGTATCAGTCTTGTTTTGTCTATTTGTTTTTATCTATTAGTGATCATAGATACAGTCAGAAACGCCCACAAGACATCTCGTCATTTTATGTCGAAGGGGGAAACAAAGCATTTGCTGCCATGCTAAAGAGTTTTGCACATCAAATAAACTTAAAAATCCAGTGTTAAAGGGTATTTTTCAACATAGACCATATTTCCCATGTTTTTGTGTGTTAGTGTCTAATATGAACAAGATTTTCTAAAAATGGGCCAGTAATGATATAGCAGGGGACAATACTGAGAGCTTGTCAATACGGTCAATGTGCCTCCTCTAAATGTGCTTATTTTTGCCACAGACAAGCTCAGATTATTTAATGGATCCCTACGGAGATAGACCTTTTTGTTTAGCTCTCCCAAAATTGCTGTTGTCAGATCCTCCAAACTCCATTTAAATAAACAGTAATTTTATCATTGTAAAACACCTCATTTAAAGTGCACAGAAACAAAATTAAACTCACAGAAACCATCTGAGTTCTCTGCTCTTTTAACTTTCTTTCACTAACTCTGATTTGGTTTTAAGAAGTTCTTAATTGACCCTGTTAGATGTGAAAATATGCTGGATTTATACAGCCTAAATTACTGTTTATGCAAATACAGTCTGGTAGGCTTGGCAATGGTAATTTTGAGCTGTTTATGTCTAAACCAAAACAATCTAACATTTTATCCAAACTTAGATTGTTTAGCTACTGGTAAAAAAAAAAAGTGTGAGCCTTCAAGGACCTGGAGTTCTTGAGGCTGCGAATCCCTGCACAATAATGTTATAGCACATTGTCAAAACTAATGGCGATGAGGAATGTTAGTGCTGTTACACTGTCTCGAAATGTGCATGGAATTCACAAAAACATGCTAGTCCGATCAGGATAAGTTCACTGACAAGAGGGGCAATATATCTATTATATTGATATCATGATATGGGACTAGATAGTCTTAGATTTTGGATACTGTACCATCGTAAATGTCTATTCAAGGTTTGAAAGGCTGCATCACAGTAAAGAAATGTAGTTTTCTGAATTACCAGGCTGTTCTAGGGTTTCTAACATTAGTCTTTAACTACTTAGTCATTATATCCACATTATTGTTGATTGTTTATCACAGATCTCATTGTGCAGATATTTTGTGAAAGCACAAACTGGCAACAATATCAGTGCAATATTGATCAAAGCGTTTGGTCAAAAATATTGTGATATTTGATTTTATCACCCAACTCTGATAAGTTTATTTTCAAACTGTAAAATATCCCACAGTATATCTTGATAATTCTTAAAAAACAAATTTAAAGGATCCTCATCACTAAGTTTGTTTTTGTTATATGTTAAAAAAAATCAAATATCAGCCAAAGTACTGTTCAAGATCCACTATTAGTCGGTCTGTTATTTTTAAGTATAATAAAAGTAATTAAGTAATATTCTAAGAAATTTGCAGGTTGATAAATAGTTCATTGCTGTGTAAAATGATTTGAGTAAAAGTGTAATATTGGGTTTTGAATATGAACATATCCCTGCTGCAGGTGTGACCTGTGTGGGCGCTCCTACCGCCACGCTGGCTCTCTACTCAACCATAAAAAGACGCACTCCGAAAACCTCCACCACTGTACGTTGTGTCTCCAGACATTTCCTGATCCTCTCACTCTACAGATACACACCCAGATGAGGCGTCACTGCTGCCCCGAGTGCGGCAAGACCTTCTGTCTGGTCGCACACCTGCAGAGCCACATGGAGGTGCACTCAAAGGACCGGCCCGTGGCGTGCAGCCCCTGCCAGCAGAGCTTTCCCAACACAACCAGCTACCAGCAGCACCAGGAAATACACCACGGGGCTCAGGACTCCTATCAGCAAGACGTGGATGAACCTGTGGATAACATCTGCTGGGACTCAGGAATAAATCCGACCATGGGGATTGACGGGATGCAAGAGCAGGTTCCTCCACCTTTGTCTCACATTCCAAGAAGCATCGCTGATTCTCAAAAGAGCAGCGAGTCTGCTGGCACAGAGGAGAAGAGCCACGTCTGCGAGCACTGCGGCCGCACTTACCGCCACGCCGGCTCCCTCCTCAACCACAAGAACAGCCACAAGACTGGCTCCTTCTTTTGCTCCGTCTGCCAGAAGGAGTTCACAAACCTGATGGCTCTCAAGAACCACCGGCGCATTCACACCGAACCCAAGCGCTACCAGTGTCTGGAGTGCGGTAAGGCGTTCCGTGTGTCCACCCAGCTCATATGTCACCGACGAATCCACACCAAAGAGAAGCCCTTTGCCTGCGTGCTGTGCGACAAGAGCTTTTCCAGCAAATCCAACCTGCGGCACCATCAGAAGATGCACCAGAACACCCAGACCTACGATTCCTCTTTTAGCATAGATGCTAACACCTTTATGGATTTGGACATGGGGTCTTTCCTTTGAAGTGCAGAGCGTACCAGAGAAGAGGACAAGTGGCCCTCTTATTTATCTCTTATTCATCCCTCTATCGATAATTGTAAAACTTTTTTTTTTTTTCAGAAAATGCTCCTTGGTCCTGATGGAAGCTCTTTCTGAAGACATGCACATTTCATTACTGACTTCCAGTCTTACCTCCACAACAGATGGCGACATCACTCAAAAGTCTGCAGAGGGTTTTTCGGTCAGCCTTTGATATGGCCTGAATGTTTTCCAAGGATTCACAGGATCCTAGAAATACAGGAGACCCTGGCTGATGAACATACTAGTCGCCACTCATTCCTCAATGACAAACCAACCAACCAACCAAAGTGAACAGAAAAGTGCAGCCCAGGTCCACGTGAGAACATTAACTGATGACATGTTTTTGTAAGACAGTACTGTTCTAACAGTGATCTCTCCTCTCTTGCTATGTATAAATGTGTTCAGTGCCTCTGTAAGTTCCTTAGGAATCAAAATATACAAACTATATTTATCTCTGAATCCTTTTTGTTATTAGCTTTGCTGTCAGTGTCGAAGGACTGCTCACTTTCCTTTTGGATTTCACATAGGGCAAGCCTGTTGTTATTAAGTCAAATACCTCTGGGTGTGTCCGAAGGTCAGTGGCAAAGTGATTGACCAATCACATATTATCAAGTAAATAGTCGTACTGCTAATAATAATCACGTTGAGTGACATTGTATGCTAAAAATGGATGTATTTATTAATTTATTCCTCTTATTTTCTGTGCATATTTTATTAGAAAAGCTTTTTATGAATGTTGTAAACAAAATCTGTCTTCTAAAACTCATGTAGCCTTTAAGGGACGTCATCAGTTGTTTATATTTCCTTATTAGTTCTCAGTTACAACAGGCAGGAATGAATGAGCCAACTGGCAGCACTCAGGGTAAACCTTCAAAAGGAACATACCTGATGTGTAAAACATTGTAGAACATCAGTTTCTGAACTGAGCATTTTTCTTTTCACTTGTGCCATTTCAAACACTTATAATTTTGCTCACGTAACGGTAGTCAAAGTCACTCCCAACAGTTAGTTGCAGCTCCACTTGCAGTGCATGCTGTTGAATTACGATCTCTCTTTGAGAAGCATCAGTTGAAGTGCCAGTGCCTAAAATGTAAGTCAACTGTAGCAGTTTAATGTGAACAAACCTCTTGCAGTGCGTGTTATATACTGTAAACCACATGTTTTATTGTCCATCAAATAACTTGATTTTTATTTCAAATCTTCTGATTTGTGAATCTCCTCGGCCACAAACGGTGGAAATGTCTCAAAGCAGTCGATAACAAAAGTATTGCAACAGTGAGATGAAAGTGGTTCTTTTTTTCTCCCCTCACAAATGCTTTATAATGATATGAATCAAATATATTTTCAGACAAACAAATGTAAGGCCAAAACACCTCATTTCTGCCAAGCACAAGTATTACCACTAATATTCCAGGGCTTTATGGATTAACACGGAACCACTTTCATCTTCACTTTCAAGTTAATGAACCACTTTATGCTTTGTGAAAAAATGTGCAATTATTCTCTTGGTTTGTCTTTATTTTCTTTTTTTTGCTATGTTTAATGTGCCTGTCGTTCTGTAAGTGGTTTATTTTCAAGTCATGCAAAAGCGAACTTTTGTTTTCTTTTTTTGAAAAACAATCTGTAATTAGATTTTCTTTATGCCTTATACATCAGATTTCATGTATGAGTATGTTTGGCACTGGTCAGAAGTACGAAATACCTCATGGAACGCCCTGCCTACCTAGCAACCGCTACTTAATGCCTCATGCAGCTTAATTGTAGAGAATACACTGTAATCATAGAGATAGTTATCAATTGTAAGACAAATAGAGGGGATGAAGCATCAGTTTTAAGGTTTTAAGTTGTAGTTTGCAGCTGTTTTCTCCATAAAATGGTTGTTTCTCTGCAGTTTGTCATTTTCAGAGTTATATTTGCACATTTGTAGGTGAGACACTTGTAGCCTATGGAGGACAGGAAGTCCATAATAATGCAGCCAACCTGTTGTCGACAGGTCAGTCAGCTGCTCGATCATCGTTCACCTCAGCTAGTTTGCGGGTTGTAATATTTAAGCAATATGCTGAAAGTGTTGTTTCAGTGCATGAACCGAGTACATCTCATTTGTTTTGTCTTACCATTTTATCGAGCGCAGTGGCATCAGATTCAGTATCAGACACTAGCCTTGAAAAACCGTGACACCTTGCCATTTTCTTACATTGTTTAAAATCATACATGTATTAATTTTTATTATTTAGATGACCATACTGTAACTTTTTTTCATATGCCATGGTAGCCTACATGTGAAACGGCACATACATATTTTAGTTAACCTGTAAAGTTTTCTTTTTGTTTTGTTTTTTTACAGTGTTCTCCATCTAATCTCCCTGTGGCACTGAACACGTTCACTCTATCATTGGGGTGAGTTAATCTCAGAGCTCTTTGTAAATATCTGAAGAGAAATATCGGTCAGATCGATGTACAGTCAGACTTTCCTCAGCAGGAGAAAACTACTAGATTAGCTATTGTGTAATTAAAAAAAGCATATACCACATGTTCTGATTTTCAGTGCTCCAAATTGTCTGCTCACTATTTAATTCATATTTATATAACTATTTTGTCACTCTGAAACGTAGATTTTTACTTCTTTGTTAGAACTTAGTTTAGAATATAAGCAAATTATTGAAAATAAAACTAGTTGAAATTAATTAAAAGCCTCGGAAAATACAATGTGTTTCTTGTCCACGTTTTTCCAAATGATAGTGACGTTGAATATCTGTACATTTTGAGATGCTTAAAGGAGTACTTCACCCATAAAATGACCATTTGTAAATCAGTTAATCATGCCTTGTTCCCTTGAATTCGGGTAGAAAACTTTTCTCGCATGCCTCCGAGGAAAAAGACAAACACGTTGATTATTTGATTGATTGGGGACTACATTTAAAAACAGCAAAACAGGATCAAAACATCTGTTTATAATCTCACACAACTCGTGCAATATAATGCAAGTCTCTTTTATCAAGTCGTGTGCTCTACTTTCCGGGCATTTTTTTCGATAACCTTTTAAACTAAACTAAAAGTAAAACTTATTAATGCTTTCATGTAAGTCTGACTCCAATACTAAGTTGTTTTTGGTGAAAATGCTTGTGTTTGGGGAGTACTGAGTGTTCAACTAGATAAATAAGACTTGTATTATACTGTATAAGTTGTGTGAGTTTGTTACTCTTGTTAAAAGGTGGATCCCAGTCAGTAAGTCGGTACCTTCACAGTTTTCCATGGAACCATGCCAGAAAAACAAAGTGTTCTTCAAGAATTCAAGTTAACACGGGTAAGGAACTGATTTATAAATGGTCATTTTGTGGATGAACTGTTCCTTTAAGATAAATGTGACTTAGCAGAAAATAGAGTGGTTTGCGTATCAACAAGACTTGCGTTATTATTGGAAATTGTCAGTTTTATTGTGAAAATACATTTGATACACAAAGCCGTTTATAAGATTGCATTAAGTAAAAGAAGCCAGTGCATGTACACTATATACAATTGGAAATAGAAAGCAAGAGAAGTAAGCAGAAAATGTTAGTTATTGCTCAGTATCATCGCTAGCTGGCCTGGTGGAAGTTCGACAATCTTCACTGGAGTCCCTTTAAAAATGTGCTTGTCACTTGCAGTTGATGAAAAACAACACCACAAGATACTTAAAATAAATAATATAAACATCTAAAAAAAAAAAAAAAAAAGAAAAAGAGGAAGCATTTGTATTTTAAGTGATTCCTTAATTTTGCTGCCGGAGGGCAAGCAGTTTACCCACAAGCAGACAGATCCAAAATATGACCTGAAACATTGTCAGTCACTTAAAATACATCAGTAACCGCATACTGGTGATGTTTTGAAGCTAGAAAACATCCTGAACTATAAAAAGAAGTGGAAAACAACAACCCTGCCCGCCATGGTTGTCATTGGTCTCGATGGCTACAAAATTACAAACATCTTTACATGTGTCTTCAGATCTAAAAAGATTCAACAGGTCAGAGTTAGTAGGCACTGTGTAGCTGCACCTAAAACATGGTAGGTGTCATTCCCTTCACTACAGTACATTCCTCGCAACATTCCCACATGTTAGCAGTTTGGGATTGTGTGTCTAGTGTTTCAAACATCCTGTCCTCTGAGCGCTGGGACAGTAACGTGTGAATCCTGGGGCAGTGATAAAGAAAAATCCAGCTATCATCTCATACAACCTAGTAACAAAAAAGACAAGGCAATATTGTGGTAACCTGTAATAAAGGGTCTGTGTTGGTCTCAGGAGAGCTGGTAACAGTGAATAAGTACAGTTAATCAACAGCTTTCTCACTGTATCGGGCGACTAAAAGAGCAGGCACACGCCGGTACTGGCAGGGACGCAGTCTAGAATACATTTCACCTAGTGTAAAGAGTAAAGTCGCTACATTCAAATGGCCTTAATGTGCCTATCAGTATGTCTTACTCACATGCAATTTTTCTTTAAAGAGAAACTATACCCATTTTAAAAATTCATACATGTTATCCCCATGGTATAGACAGTCCAAAAGTCCTCATAAAACATGAACAACTTTCTTACAAATCCAGAAACTTCAGTGGGTGTGCGCATTGCGCAATGCCCTCACTAATGTCATATCTTTGATTACAATGGTTTCACTCAAAAATTGTCTATTTCCAGGCTAGTGAAACAGCACCAGAATCCTGAACAAACTGGTTCAAAAACCCGAGAAAATTTGGATGAGAGCACCCAGGGAAATATGTGGGTACTTTTTCTGTTTCAGATCTAAGAACAGTGTAAAAAATAAAGCTCATTTGGGTGTAAAAAAGAAAAACATTTTGTGGGTCCACAATTACAGGCTCCCATCTGTGGTCTTCGGAGCAGCAGACTTTGATGAGAGAGACATGATGAGTTTGAGACTTACTTCTCTGGTTTCTGGCTTTGAGAGAGTAGTTCATATTAACAAGTATTGATTTCACTTTTCTAGGACATGAAAAAAACACTGGAATTCTTAATGTAGGTGTTGTTCCCCTTTAAGAGGCTGTTGTGGTAAATGACCAGCAGATAGACCCCGTCCAACCCTGCTGACTAGCAAAGCGATCAAACTGCAGCCCATTAGGCACTTTTTTCCGTCTGTTTTTCGCCCAACTGTGCTGTGAATGACTAGTATTCGTCATGTCGGTACGTCGAGGTCAGATGCGGTTAAAGTTACGGCAGGTAACATTATGTAAGGGTTAGCACTAGGCAATCACAGCAAAGTGGGGTGGGGTGTGGGGGGGATAATGGAGCAGTGGCTGTGTTACATTCATCTGAGTCCTGCTGGAAAATACAATGCAGGATTTGGAAGGCATCCATCTCTCTGAGGAAAAGACTGTATTTTTTTCTGAATCAAACATCTGCAAACCCACAATGGTCTTCCAGACCAAACTCTTACATAAGTGGACTATAAAGGCACACAATATCTGAGAATGATATCACTAATATAATGTTACTATTCCTACAGAGGTGTGAGAGTTGCTCCTGTTGTCGCTGTCAGACCTACACTGAGCACAGCTCTTCACTTAACAGTCTAATAAATAAAAATGGTCCAATTCTGGTGAAGAGATACCCTGCAGTCAGAGTATACAGTTCATGGTCCAGAGGTTCCTCCATCCGGCTCGGAACTGGTTGCCCCTTGGTTCTGTCACATCTGTTTCCAGAGTAAGATGAGGCTGTGGAGGCCAAAATAACGATTAGTCACATTATGTTGCGGTATGGAACATTTAAAGTAGATTCACATTTACAATAAACAGCATGCTTTGATTAGGATTTGACCAATCTGGATTTTTAGTAGCTCAAACTACTTTTTGACATTTCTAGATTTAAGCTGTTGATATTATAGGAGCCATTCATAATGTGAATACATGTAGGATGTCACCTGTCCTTTAGGGGTCACTATCATGGAATTGGGTGTGTTCATTTCGGTAGGAACCATCATGCACCAAAGTGTTGTTGCTAGACGTCTAAGCACATATGGTTATTGACCGCAATACCCTGTCGTGTCATGCTGAGTGTAATGGTAAAAAGTTGTGCTTTGATTAATGTTTGTGGATACAGATGGTGAGTTCGTGCGTGCTGAGTGAAGACCACGGTGGTGACAACTATAACAGCATCAAGCACAAGAAGATTGGAGTCTTGTTTTCACTAGACCAACAGCTGATGGACGACTGGCAAGCGTGTCAATTAATAGCCGCTATACATTCACTCAGAAACTGTGCTAAGTTGCTTCAAGAGCTTCATCGTCGCCCACGTGAACGGCGAAAGTTTTCCGCGTGAGCTACGCTGGAATAGGAAGTAAAAGGAGTTTCCCGATCGCAAACTCCAGCTTCTCCACGAGGACGCTGACACTTGCTGACTGATTTTCAACGCCCCTCTTCCCACTCATCAAGATCATCTACCCGGGTGGCAGCGACAATACAAAGAAGTCCTGCCCCTGCAACGTTACGGCGCCCAGGGAGGTAAATGTAAGGTAAGTGTAGCACTACAAATTTTATGAATGACCATTCATGTTTTGTGTGCACACTGCTTGTCATTGATGCGGGGCCTAAATCCAATGCATTGGTGGTGGAAGTCGGATTACAATGGACTGTATTTACTTTGTGAGACTGTGCGAGTCGTGTTGGGAAAGTAAGGAAACTGAACTATGGATGCGCGTAATGCTTTGGACATGCCCGCAGAGGCAAAGATCAGTGACTAAACTTTTTTTGGTTTATAAATGTGTAGAATAGCACTATTAATTACGGGCTATTCGATGAGCGCGTCACTGAACAACCTGTAGTTTATAGTTCAGGCTTAGACGATTTAGAAATGTAACGGTTTACATTCAAATCTGAAATCAGTTTTGAAAGAACCAAAAAAATCAGTCACTTGTACTCACTTTATGAAATTTTGGCCCTTAAAAAATCATATATAATTTTTAAAATGCTTAACTTGTCATTTCTTTTGCTGAGTTTTCAATCCAATGCATCCATCTAAAATACTTGTATAGCCAAAATATAAATGAAAACATTGTTTGTTTACATTAAAATTAAAACAGTTCCTACATACTGTAGGTTAGCAGGTGTCATGGCTGGTTTTAGACATTAGCTGGCCGACTTAAACCTTATCTACTACTCTCTTCCATCTGCAGTATCCATTTGAATTTCATATTTTGGTCAAACCCTTGTTATAATGAAGGTAAAATTATACCTACTGAAATGTTTAAGCTTGATAAAGTGGCCCCGCAGTTTCTTCAATGGGTTCTGTAATAAAACAAAAAAGAAATTTGCATTTTTACCATTTCATATCTAAATTGTCTATTACCGGCCTTTTTCAAAGCAGAAGTTTTGTCTCGTCATAGTAGGGAAAGCACAGGTGTTATTTATACCATTAACAATGGTTCCCTTATATTCAAATGTCACAGTAAAAAAGGTGTGACAGTGAACCAACAGGTACAATACCAGGAGCCTGAAAGTGAAGCAGCTAAATGAAACTGATTTACTTGTCTGTGCTTTTCCTACTGTGTCTGTATGAAAAGGCCTATTGTCTCTCAATATGAAAAGAGACAATAATATTATGGATGGCTTGTGACACAGCTGCAAAACCTTTATACCAAAAAAAGTGAACTATAGTATGCTCATGTTTACCAAGAACTGCTTTGCACCAGGGGTACGTCATGATTTTAAAGCATTACTTCTCCCCAAGGTAATCTCTATTAGCTTAATAGTCCCACAATATAGAGTTTTAACTCTTTTCATTCAGTTGAACATATTGTTGTTTCCAAATGGTGTTGCCACTTGTGTTACATTTTTTTAAACAGAAGCAAAAGCAGATCAAAACCTTATTACAATCAAATGTTGAGGAAAACTTTTTTTTTCTGTGATTCCAGGTTATAAAATACTACAAAATTATACTTTTTTGCAAGAAAGACTTGATTTACTTGTATTTTACTTAAACATTATATCTGGTGCACATGTAAATGTCATGAAAGCCTTATCTATGATTAATCTCAAATTTCATGAGTAAAGAATCTTACCACGTAGAGGCCGTTTGTGTGACTTGCGTCGATGCACCATGACCCCGATAATAAGCGCAGCACCAACAAGCACTACAGCGAGCACTGAGAAGCTGGTTATGGCTGCCAGTTTCCACACGTCAGGTGTCTCATCCACAGATTTACCTATTGATTGTACAAAAAAGGCTTAAACTGCAAACACTGAAAGAAAGGATGCTACTGAATGAACAAATCATAGCAGTGAGTAATTTACATGTAGTGATTCACTCTTACATGTGTTGCACGATGGGGTCTTTGGGTACAGCTTGCATGATGAACATGGCACACAGACGTCCAAATCTGAGTTCCAAAACTCTAAACTGTTACACTGACCTGCACACAGAAAAACATCAGAGGTCATTGGTTTGTTAGGTTTCCAGGGGAAAAAAAATCATTATTTCTACAATATTTAACAATGAAATATTGTGTTTTTGAGAAGGGCTTTAATTAGCTATTTAAAATTTTGTGGAACATATTTAATGTACTCCTTCTATGAACCAAAGCACTTTTTTTTTTAATTAAACAGTTTACATTTTAAAACATATTGAAACAGAAATCCCAGATCAGGGGTTCATGTTGTGTCCAGGTTCCCCCTAGGCCAGGGACATAATGCTATGCTATAAAATGTCTCGGCATGCTATTTTGTGTGGTTTTCAGTTTTTTGGACATGTCAAATTTTGACATTTTTCGCCATTCGTCTTGCATTTTTTGTCATTTTTTTAACATGATATTTTATGGGTTTTGGGGCCATTTTTGATGTTTTTTCAACACTGTATACTAGAACATGCCTTTACATGCTATACTGTGTTGTTTTCAGCTGTTTTTTCGACATGTCATATTTTGACATTTTTGGACATACCATACTATGATTTTTTATATCGTTTTTTTCGACATGCTATGTTATGATGTTTTTGGACGTTTGTTTAACATTCTATTCTATGATGTGTCTCTGCATGCTATTTTATGTGGTTTTCAGATGTTTTTTGGACATGTCACATTTTGAAATTTGAAATTTTATTTTATTTTTTTCTAACCCCGTCCAGCCTTCTCGAGCGTCGCATCTTGTCTTCCTGAAAAGACTCTACCCTGCAATTCTCCCCCCACCAGGATTCTCTGGACTCTCACCCTCAGATTTCATTACCGGCCTTCCCGTTTCTAAAGGTAACACAGTAATCCTGACCATTGTGGACAGTTCTCCAAGGCAGTCCATTTCATTGCACTCACTAAACTCCCCTTTGCCTTTGAAACCACTGAACTGTTGATAAATTAAGTTATTAAGATTCATGGCATTCCAAGTGACAGTTTCTGACAAAGTCATATCCCAAGTGTGGCCTGCTTTCTGCAAGGTAATGGGTGCTTCTGATAGTTTGTCGTCAGGTCTCCACCCCGAAACCAATGGCCAGGCAGAAAGAACCAACCAGGACCTAGAATCCACTGGACACTGTGTGGCCGCTGCAAATCATACCACCTGGAGCACACAACTGGCATAGGTGTAGTACTTGCATAACTCTTTAACCTTTTTCTGCCACTAATTTGTCCCCATTTGAAGCCTTTCTGTGCTATCAGCCCCAACTTTTTTCTCAGCAGGAGATGGAGCTGGCAATACCCTCGGTTCAGCACCTCGTCCAAAGGTGCGAAAGGATCTGGAGGAAAACCCAAGCAACCCTCCTTCGGACCTGTAATAACAACTAATGTTCGGCCAATCTACACAGGAACCCAACCTCAGAGTATGAACAAGGTCAGTCAGTTTGGTTGCCTTTGAATAATATTCCACTACGCACTGAATCCAGGAAAGCTTTAATTCTGCTACAATCGCCCTTTTGTCATTGACAAGGTCATACACCCCATTGCTGTCAGGCACAAGCTTCCCAGCAGCGTAAGGATTCATCCCACATTCCACGCCTCCCAACTCAAACCTGTTTTTTCCAGTTTTCAACCTTCTATACTACGGCATGTCTCGAATAGCTATTTTAGTTGTTTTCAGCTGTTTTTTGGACGTCATATTGTGATATTTTTCAACATACTATAGTATGGCATTTTCGGTCATTTTTTCGACATGCTATATTATGATGTTTTTGGCCATTTTTGCAACATCCTATTGTTATGACCCCTGGGGTCATCTTGTTTTTTTTCTGTCTGTGTTTTCTCCTCCCCTCTCTCTCTCTGTGCCTGTGTGGTTTGTGCCCTTATATGAGTGATGTAATGGCTAATGTTGCGCTACAGGTGGAGTGCCATCACTGGATGTTCTGGAGGGCCTGGCTGCTGCAGGATTGGCACCTCTGGGATTGGAGGGACTTTTAAACAGAGGATACCCACAGCTCTTCCCTTCCTGCCTCCTCCACTCCCAACAGAGCCAGTTCAGGGATAGTGCGTTTTCTCTGCAGATTTGTGATTTGTAATCGATCAGTGCCTTTTGACCTTGTTTTGTATTTAACTTTGACTTTGAGTTCGTAACTTGTGTAAATATTCTTTTTGGTTTAATGATGACCCTGTATATATTTTGAGCACTTTATTTGAGCAGTATTAGGAGTGAGTAGCCATTTCTCTTTTACTGAATGTTTTCCAGTCAGGAGTGTATATAAGAGACCTGTATCTTAATTAACTTTTTGTTTTCTGTTCGGTAGGTTTAGGGATTGAGTTGTATTTTTGTGTTTTTGTATTTTTGGCTAACTCACATCCGAGTAAATGAACTGCTCTTTTTTGCTTTTGATAATTGTAAGCTGGTTGTTCTTGAGAATGGGAAACCACCTTCATGTTGTGTCCAGGTTCCCCCTAGGCCTGGGACATAACACTATGCTATGACATGTCTCAGCATACTATTTGGTGTGGTTTCAGCTGTTTTTTCATTTTTCGCCATACCATAGTAAAGCATTTTTGGTCATTTTTTGGACATGCCATATTACGGTGTTTTTGGACGTTTTTAAAACACTCAATGCTATGTTGTGTCTCGGCACGCTATTTTATGCTGTTTTAAGCTGTTTGTTTGGCCATGTCAAATTTTGGCATTTTTCTTCGTACTATAGTATGCCATATTGAGTTGTTTCTTTGACATGCAATATTATGGTGTTTTTGGCCATTTTTGCAACTTTCTATACTATGGCGTGTTTCGGCACACTATTTTAGAAGGTTTCCAGCAGTTGTTGGGACATGTCATATTTGACATTTTTTGCCATACTATAGTATGGCATTTTTGGTTGTTTTTCGACATGTCATATTACATTTTTTTTTGGCCCTTTTCGCAACATTCTATGGTATTGCGTATCCTGGCAGGCTATTTGAGGACGTTTCCAGCTGTTTTGGGGATATGTCAAGTTTTTAACTTTTTGCCAAACTATAGTATGGCGTTATCTGTGGTTTTTTCGACGTGCCATATTATGAAGTTAATTGCTGGTTTTGCAACTTTCAATGCTGTGGTGTTTCTCAAAAGCCTGTTCTCTGTGGTTTCCAGCTGTTTTTGGAACTTATTTTGGAACGTGGAACGTATTTTGACCATTTTCGCCATACTATAGTATTGCATTTTTGGTAGTTTTTTTAACAGTCATAATATGATGTTTTTGGCCCTTTGTGCAAATTTATATACTGTAGCACATCTCTGCATACTTTTCTAGGCGGTTTCCAGCTGTTTTTTGGACGTGTCAGATTTTGAGATTTTCACCATACTATACCCTTATTTTTTGGTAATTTTTTCAACATACTATTTAATAGGTTTTTAAGGCCTTTTTTGGATGTTTTTTCAATACTGTATGCTATAAAATGCTTCTACATGCTACACTAAGTGGTTTTCAGGTGTTTTTTAGACATGTCAGATTTTGACTTTTTCGCCATACTATAGCCTTGCTCTTTTGGTCATTTTTTCAATGTACACTTTTATGGGTTTTTAGCCTTTTTGGGATGTTCCTTCAACACTGTATACTATAACACACTTCTACATGCTATACTAAGTGGTTTTCAACTGTTTTTTAGACGTGCCAAATTTTGACATTTTCGCCATACTATAGCCTTGCTTTTTGGTCATTTTTTCAACATGATATTTTATGGGTTTTTAAGCCTTTTTGGGATGTTTTTCCAACACTGTATACTACAACACGCTTCTACATGCTATACTAAGTGGTTTTCAGGTGGTTTTTAGACATGCCAAATTTTAACATTTTTGTCATTCCATGTCCTTGCTTTTTTGTCTGGATTTGCTGATCAGTGACTCTAGGATCCTCATTGGGTGCTTAACCTTTTTACTGCTCACCTTCTCGGGTCTGTTGAACTGCACTATGCGAATCCCGTTGCCTTTCCGGAGCATTCCTGCTCCCTTGTTTCCTAGCTTTCCCGGATCCTGGACGAAAGGTATGGTTACAGTGCCAGCACAGATAACCATACCTTTCGTTGTGCTCGTGCTGTGGCTGCACTGATACTGTACCCCCCGCTCACCCTGATTGTGTTCTTGGTCCTGGTTGCGCCAATGCTGTGATCATGGCTTTGGAAACCTCCGTATCAATATATGCATGAGACTTTAATCAACACCCACAATACCATCATAGAGTGCCTTTGATAATTTAATACCTATTGTTATTGTAACATGACATGCATGTTTCCATAAATGCTGTGCCTCTCCCCCCTTCTCTGCCCCTCCCCCTCTCTCTTTCTCTTTCCTTTTTGCTGTGATTGTATTTCATTTGTTGTTTACGACATCTATTGCACGTCTGTCCATCCTGGAAGAGAAATCCCTCATCATCCTCTGCTGCTCTTCCGGAGGTTTCTTCCTTTTTTTTCACTCCGTTACAGGGATTCTTTTTCGGGAGTTTTTCCTTGGGTGATGCGAAGGTGTAAGGTCAGAGGGATGTTGTACACTGTGAAGCCCTCTGAGGCAAACTATGTTTTATGATAATGGGCTGTATGAATGAAATTGACTTGACTTGACTTAACTTGACTTTTGGTCATTTGTTCAACATGTTGTTTTATGGGTTTTGGGCCATTTTGGAATGTTTTTTTTCAACACTGTATACTATAACATGCTTCTATATGTCACAACAGCTGTTTTTTAGACATGTCAAATTTTGACATTTTCACCATACTATATCCTTGCTTTTTTGCTCATTTTTTCAAAATGCTATTTTATGGGTTTTCTGATGATTTTTGGACGTTTTTTCAGCACTGTATGCTATAACATGCTTCTACATGCTACACAAACTGGTTTCAACTGTATTTTAGACATGCCAAATTTTGACATTTTCACCATACTATAGCCTTGTTCTTTTGGTCATTTTTTCAACATGCTATTTTATCGGTTTTTGGGCCATTTTGCAATGTTCTTTCAACACTGTATATTACAACACGCTTCTACATGCTATACTAAGTGGTTTTCAACTGTTTTTTAGACATGTCAAATTTTGACATTTTTGCCATACTATAGCCTTACTCTTTTGGTCATTTTTTTTAACATGCTGTTTTTTGTGTTTTCTGGATGTTTTTGGATGTTTTTTCAGCACTGTATAGTATAACACGCCTCTACATGCTATACTAAGTGGCTTTTAGGTGGTTTTAAAACATGCCAAATTTTGACATTTTTGCCATACTATAGCCTTGCTCTTTTGGTCATTTTTTCAACATGCACTTTAATGGGTTTTTTAGCCTTTTTGGGATGTTTTTCCAACACTGTATATTACAACACGCTTCTACATGCTATACTAAGTGGTTTTCAGGTGGTTTTAAAACATGCCAAATTTTGACATTTTCGCCATACTATAGCCTTGCTCTTTTGGTCATTTTTTCAACATGCACTTTAATGGGTTTTTTAGCCTTTTTGGGATGTTTTTCCAACACTGTATACTACAACACGCTTCTACATGCTATACTAAGTGGTTTTCAGGTGGTTTTTAACATGCCAAATTTTGACATTTTTGCCATACTATAGCCTTACTCTTTTGGTCATTTTTTCAACATGCACTTTTATGGGTTTTTTTTAGCCTTTTTGGGATGTTTTTCCAACACTGTATACTACAACACGCTTCTACATGCTATACTAAGTGGTTTTCAACTGTTTTTTAGACATGTCAAATTTTGACATTTTCGCCATACTATAGCCTTGCTCTTTTGGTCATTTTTTCAACATGCACTTTTAAGGGTTTTTTAGCCTTTTGGGGATGTTTTTCCAGCACTGTATACTACAACACGCTTCTACATGCTATACTAAGCGGTTTTTAGGTGGTTTTTAAACATGCCAAATTTTGACATTTTTGCCATACTATAGCCTTGCTTTTTTGGTCATTTTTTCAACATGGAATTTTATGGGTTTTCTGATGATTTTTGGATGTTTTTTCAGCACTGTATGCTACAACACGGTTCTACATGCTATACTAAGTGGTTTTTAACTGTTTTTTAGACATGTCAAATTTTGACATTTTCATCATACTATAGTCTTGCTCTTTTGGTAATTTTTTCAAAATGCAATGTCATGGGGTTGCTTGCCTCAAACTGAACTGTGAAAAATCTGACATTGTCATCACTGGTCCCAAATCTCTCACTAAAACAGCTCAAGACTTCTCCCTCACCACTGACAACTCCATATTGCACCCACCCATTTGCAACCTTTGCATTATCTTAGACAGCAACTTCTTTTTTGACATCATGTCAACCACATCACCAGAACCGCCTTTTTCCATCTTAAAAACATAGCTCGTCTCCGCCCATCACTCTCCTCCTCTGCAGCTGAAACCCTGATCTATGCTTTCATCACCTCCAGAATCAATTATTGCAATACATCCTCTTTGGCCCATCGTTAAAAGTCCTAAATAATCTACAACACATTCAGAACTCTGCCGCTCGCCTTATCACTCACTCCCGCGATTATACCACCCCTGTCCTCCAGGGTCTCCACTGACTCCCAGTCCCACGACATATACACTTCAAGGTTCTCCTCCTCATTCATAAAGCCCTCTATAACCAGGCCCCCTCCTACCTCACTAACCTGCTTATCCTCCACACTCCTTCCCGCACCCTCCGCTCTTCCGATACCAACCTCCTGTCTCAACCTACCAGGACCAAGCACCGAAACTGGGGCAACAGAGCTTTCTCCATTGCTGTGCCAGTCCTGTGGAACTCCCTCGCCAAGCAAATCCCTGACTGCAGTGACTTTTCTCAGTTCAAATCACTCATCAAAAACCACCTGTTCAAAACTGCCTTTAATGTATAATTTTTGTGCTGTATTTCTATGCTGTGTATCTTATTATATTTTCATTTGTATTCTGTATAATGTACTGTATTTTATCTGTATTCTTTGATCCTTTTTACTATTAAAAGCATCTTTGAGTTCACTGAAAAGCATTCTATAAATAAAATGTAGCATTATTATTATTTAAGCCAGTTCTGGTTTGTTGTTTGATAGCCCCCCACATTGCAACATATTGAGACAGTTATCCACCACACCTCACAAGCTGTGAACATGCATTTTAATCCATATTCATCAGCCACAAAATGTCTCTACCAGTTGAGAAACAAGGTTTAGCTGTTATGATCACAGACTTAAAATAACAGGAGTTCACTGTATTTCTCTAAGCTGTCACAACTACAGTGTACAAAAGTAACAATGAATACACAACTGTACAGTACATGCAGTTTGGCTAGATAACAAGCTTGCCAACACAGGGCTACAGCACAACATCCAGTAAACTATTGCATGCTGTTCATTTTTGTTCATATTTGAATAGTGTCGGTCTACATGATAACTTGATTATAGTAGATGTAGTGCTGGTGAATGCCTTTCTGAAGCTTTTACCTCCCTTCCTCTTCTGCTGCCATGTACCTCTTTCCCTTTTCTTCTGCCTGATTACAACCAAGTTTCCCCGAAGTGTACTGTGATCATGCCCCGAAGGTAATATTTGAGATGCTCTTTGAGACTGATTTAAATGGTTTAGAAACAAACCAAAATTCCCTGTCTCTGAGATAAAAAAAAACCCCCATAAAATAATCGTAACCAGGTGACTTCCAGGAGAGCCGGAATCAGCTAATACAGAACACGTGAGTAACATTGCAGCTATCTTCTTCTCATAAAATGAAAGTGGGGAAATTCCTAGGGGTCAGACTGCTGATGCAACTTAATTGCCTGAGAGAATTACTCAGTCATTTCTGGTGCATGAACATGCAGCGCGTAAAGAGCAGGATGTGTTTTTCAATGAGTGCTTCCGTCGAATTGTTTTGCGCCTGTGTGTATGTGCGACTTCCAGAGAATAAACGAACGTGTCTGAGAGACAGAAGTCGTTGTGGTTTAACGCAGAGTGAAAACATCTACCTCTGTGGACACAATGGAAAGCTTAATCTCTTTTATGGCATCCAGGCAGCTGAACAATTACAACTGTGCACTTCCCAGATGAACAGGGAGGAATTAGCCTGAAGATGTGATACAGTTAACACTAATTGCAAGCTGAGCGTAGAAATAGTTTTAGTATTTTTATAGTGTGCGGTTTTCTCTGCAGGTTCCTGACTTTGGTTAAGAGGCATCTATGCATTATTACACAAAGGTCTTATTTATATTTTGACATCAAGCTGAAAAAACATCTCTGAAAATCAACATTTCAACATCAAGTCAGGAAGATGAAACCACACCAGACATGACAAAGTTCCATGTAATATAACAAGGAAATAGTCTACAGATATTTAATGGATAAAATGATAACAATCCTTCTTCCTTCTCTGTGCCACACGTTTATTTGCATGAACAACTTCTTTTGTGTCCAACATTTTAACAATAAACCACCCCGAGCCTAAACTGACTTATCATTTGTGATAACTGTCATGCTCAACTAGCTGCTTTTATCATCACTGACACTAATAACAAAACTACCAGAGATGAGTCTTAAGAAAACCAAAAGTACTTAGATGAATGTGTCGGAAACTGTGGCCACTTCAATGACAACAACACCAGATCATTAATATTGTCACATCAAGCTGAGAAACCGACAAGCCAGCTTTAAAACAGTGTTACAACTCAAAGTCGAGCTAACAAGATGAGTGAAACTAAACCAGACATGACGGGGTTATAGGTAAATGAAACAAGGAAATGATCTGTAGATACTTGATAAATGTGATGATGAGCATCACTGCTTGTTCAGTTTTACCAGTTTGAGCTTTTAGTGCTGCACATAATTGATCACAAAGGTACAGCTTTCAATGATTCTTTCAGTACCATAAAACACTAAAACACTGACATTCAAGTGAGTTTTACAATATCTGTTTCACAATATCAGTTTTGCATCTCTTATTGTACAGTAGTAACATTCACTGTTGGATTTTTGTGGCATCTAAGGGGCAAAGAGGATCCAGTGAAAGATGCACTTAAGTTGCATTATGGGAAACGTAGGATCTGGTGCTTTAGGAGCTTGACCCACGACTTAGCCCTTTAAATCCAGAGCATTTGCCTTTATTTCTTACAAAAACATGGGAAGAATGCAATGAGCAACAAAAGAAGAAAATTATTAAAAAGTAAGAGAAATTTACCTGCATTTTTTAAAAAAGAAAAAGATTTAAACATTAAAAATATAAAAATGGAAATGACCTGGGAAAAGTGCTTAAAATTATAACAATGCTGTAACATTTTTAAACATGTAATTATTATAATTAGCTATAAATAAAGTTTTTTTGCTTCCTCTGTTTTATTTTCACAAAGCCTTTTTTTAAATTATTTTTCAAAATGTACTAATTTCTTGCAGTTTGTGAAACATTTCTTACCTAGTTGCTTATTGCTCTTTGTCCTATGTTTTTGATAGCAATTGCACCATTTTTTTCAGGGTTCAAAGGTTTAAATTCTTGTGGGAGGCATCTGAAAGCACCATGAGAAAAACAATGTTGAGGTTTCAAAGGGTTAAAGTCAGGATATCTCAGACTCTGCTGGCTTAATTTTGACTCATCTTTTTTTTTTTTTTTTTAAATCTGTCTCTTGTGAGTTCTTAAACTTTATGGAAGTGAAATTCGAAATTGTTAGAGTACCCCTTGCATTCAACTACTTAAACTCTAGTTACAAACAAATTTACTTAGTTACTGTTATCACTCACAACCAAAATGAACACTAGACCCAGAGGGAAAGGTTTCCAAAAGCAAGAGATCAAAAGCTTACATCCCAAATATGCAGAAGGCCATATTGTATGGGTCTGCAGGTCACATCACTCAAGAAACACAGTACCTGTTCACCAGGCCATTATTAAAACAGCTGCAGCCAAAATGCACTTGCTCAAAAAGTCATGTTTGAGGCATTATGACCTTTAACTCTCTGGTTATGTTACAGCCGCATGCTTGGGCCCCAAGAGACTCTGTATCATCCACAGCCAGCCGGTCTGCAGAACTGAACTGACTCATTTTTTATAGCTGTGGTCACAGCAAAAATGTGTCACAGTTCTTGTAAGTATTTCTCATAATGACCTCAGCTCTATATCATCCAGCAGGTCCAACTAGACTCCCACTCAAAAAGGTTCAAAAGGTCACAGAGAGGAACTGAACCTTGACTGCTGGTTGACCTCTGCCCAAACCAAAACCACATACATGAGAAGTGGAACTTCTGACGCTCAAGTCAGACAACAAACAGAAAGTGCAGATTAACTTAACAAATTAAATTAACATGTGTTTACATAGGTGGGTTTTTTTTCTTGTTTTTGTTTTTATTTTACACATTTATATTTTTCTACTCTTAATGACTTTTTAATTATTGCTGTACTGCAATAATATGAGTGCATTTTGAAATTGCATTTTTTGTGGAGTGGACTTCTCCTGATTTATTCTCAGGGGTTACTACACCTCACACATTTATGAATGGCAACACCTCTATTAGTCTGATAATACTTTAGCAGCAGGGATTATCATTTGTGTTTCTTATGATTCAGCACTAAAATATGGCAAACAAGAACAACTTTGGAGCCATTTTTTGTGTTCCAGAGCAGAAGACCTTGGCAAATCTCAGCACCTTGCCTGACAAAGAGTGTTTTTGGGTGTGGGGGTGCTGTGTTTTGTCATGAATAGGAAGGGGGTGGGTGGACCAACAGCTGATGTCCAGATGTAGAGATTGTTTCACACAGATAGAATCTAGACCAAGCATGTTTTGATTTAGCGAGTTAAAGTGCACTTGGTAACTTTACTGCCTGAGGAAATGGTCCTCCTAACCCATGTAATTATTCAAGATTTCAGCTTCAGAGTGCAATCTGAGTCTAGTGTTCTCCACTGGGATTAAATCCAAACTTTAGACTGCTGTGAAAGTCCGAAGCAGTTTTTGGGGGGAAGTTTCTGTGAGACATAGCCTATCTGTGCGAAATGGACACAGCCAGTGCACCCTCTCCATGTGGCCTGTCCTTCTCGCCCAGGGACACGGATGGATGGGGTGAAATAAGGCGATCGGAATGCGGAACCGGTGAGAAATGCAGCTGGTAAAGGAAGCGGCTTTGTAAGCAGACCCACTATCTGGCTCCATTATAGGGAGAACAGAACACCAGACGCTAATCCATGTTCACAGACACAAGGATACCAAACAATTGCGCATGAATTAAATGTAGAAATGAAAAGGAAAAGTTGTGTAGCCAAGTAAAAAGCTGAATTAAAAAAAACTTTTCATTTTATAAAAAAACCAAATTGGAATAAAAACTTATTTTACTTACTTTTCTGTGCGCTAACGCCATAGAAATTGATCACAGCCGCTATAATAAGTCCGCAAAGCGCGCAGAGAGCGTTTGAAGCCATGGTGTCTGCGGGTAAAAAGCTGCTCGCTGTCGGCTACACAATTCCCGAAAGTTCATCTGATTAACAATCCAACAATCCGTGCTGGTTTTCAGCATGGAAAAGCGAGCATCAGAGTGAGTCACCCGGAGGAGTCTGCGCCTTGTTTTAATAGCGCACACACCCACGCTAACAGTTCAACTCCTATGAGTCATTTCCTATGTACTGTACTGCTCAGATTCTCTGCGCGCACTCCCCGACTCACAGGAAACTCCTCTAACATAGTATGTGGTTTCATTTGCTTCGTACCAAGTCAAAGTTTCAATTAAACCACCTCAGGTATGAGAGTTTCACTAGGCTTACATATAATTCATATTTTTATGGCCACACCCTGGAGGTTTTTCTCCATATTTTTCAACCAAAGAAACCGTGTAGTCTGGACTTAATAGTGTTCTCATTGTTATTACCACGCCTGTCGACGTCATTCGCTCCTCACTGCCAAAAAACACAACTCTCTGGCATGAGTCTGGGTCCCATGCACAGAAAAAAGAGGAACAGCAACCGAGGCAAAAACAGATGACATTCACTAAAAGAAAAAAAAAAACTAGCAGCTTTTTAAAGCCTTTGGGAAACTCTGCGCAAAAAGTTAACGTCAGATAAGTTTCATCTTTGTGCACACTCTGCAGATACAAAACAACTTTTGGAAACTGACATTTGAATAGTGAGTGTCCCTGACGACGCAGGGTGGTGTTATTGATGTCTGGGGTTGGGTGTAGCCTGCTGCTGCAGCACAAATATGCAATAACAAAGCCAGTGGACTCATGCCTGGAGTGCTATCAGGTTGGCCCCTGTCACAGCGTTGTCTCATATAATAACGAAGACCATGTTAGCACAACATCTGTGCTGTGTGACAAAGAGTGGTGGAAGAAGTATTCAGATCTTTTACTTAAGTAAAAGTACTGACACCACCCTGTGAAAGTACTGTTATAAGTAAAAGTCCTGCATTGTAAAGTGAAGTAAATGTAAGTAAGTACAGGCAAGGAAATGTACTTTAAGTATTAAAAGTAAAAGTACCCAAAGCAGAAAAATTTTTAAATCACACACACATACACACACACCAAAAAGTCAAAATTGTAAGGAAACATTGAAGAAAAAAAAGTATGAAATCCAAAAGTCAAAATTAGAAAAAATGAAAAAAAGGGGGAAAAGAGAGAAAAAAACACACAACCCAAAAATTCTGATAAGAAAAAGAACAAAAATCCCCAAAAGTTGGAAAGAATAGGAATTGGGGAAAAAAAACAAAATTGAAAGGGGCTGGTCTTTCACCTTTTCTGGTGTTGCCCAGGTTGAGAGGCGCCAGGCAGGTGTGGGGATACTCACGAGTCTCACTTTTGAAATTTTTAAACATTTGACACTATGCCAGTATCTTTTTTTACTCACAAAACAGAGTTAAAGCAACACCAAGAGATTAGATCTATAACACTGTCCTGAGTTATACTTAGCACTATTTGAGCGGTGTTAGTCACTCTCTAAAGTGTCCATATCTTCACTGAAAAAATGTTAAAATTAATAATAAATTACAGAGGAATTAATTCCATCAAACAAAACAATTTTCCAAAATAGCATTTATTTTTACTTAGTCATTTATACAGATAATTAAAACATAGTGAATTAAGGTATACTGTACTCACTTTAATCTGAAACATTGTATAAACAGGAGATGAGATACTTATCCGTGGTGATGTAGAAGTTGGACCACGCTGGTTGTGGAGATGCTCCTCCAAACTGCAGCTTGACTACAGAGATAAGGAAACTCAAATGAGACACAAGCAATATGCAGGCAGAGAAAACTGAACTGAAGAAAGGATAATTCATCTAAACATCTTCTTACAAGCCAGTGCAAGATGGGGATGCTGACCTTCTTCTGGACTGTTTTCAGATGCTGAGAAATGTATCCTGTGCTGCTTGCAGCATCATAGAAGTGTTCCTGAAATTAAAAGACATAAATAAATGCCTTGTCATATTACAATCATACGAAATTTAAGAGAATTCAAATATCATCTTATGCACATAGTGTCAGGTCACAACAAGTTAGTATGACATGAAAGCATTATAACAACTATAATTATGACTTACATAGCCTTCCTTGGTGTATGAATCCTTAAGGGAGGGGAACAGCATCAGTATCATAGAAGCATAGTCTTTTCTTCTGGTTGCGTAAGTATGGATGTGCCTGAGAGGAGATATTACAAAAGGCTGACAAAGTAAGCTAACTTTTAGAGAACAAACAGTATAATCTACAACAAGTACCAGTCACAGAGAGAAGCTGACACTTGAAAGATGCACGTCTGCCTGTTGGAACATGTTTTTTTGCAGCCACTTTAATGTTCAACCACAGTACAGGTGGATAAAAACCCCGCTCAACCACTTGCTCCAGCCTCAGACCTAAAGCAATATTTTAAAAAGTAAAAAACATTAAGCTTTGTTTGTCACTGATTTGAGCTTACAAGTAAACTGTTGTTAAATCAGTAAAGTTGGATACAGTTGGTACCTGAAGGTTAGCGAGCTACCATAGACTACAAACTAACATCAGCTAATACCCTGGACAACTCGCTGTTCAGTCATGGCAGCAAACAAGGCTTTGCAAAGCAGATGACCTCTAGATGTTACAGTGTTCATGCTGCAGTTCATAGCATCAATTTAGGATTGTTTTAGTAAATTTGCACTTACCCTGTAGAGCTGCATGTGAGGAACAAAATGGCTCCGACTTGTCTCATAGTCTCCAGCTGTAGAAGTGAAATGTGTGGGCGCCTGTGGGTGGAGAGTTGAACTAACACTGGCCTGATGAGCTCTGTCCATTAACTCCAACATTGAGCACCTTTTAAATCAGAATGTGTTAAAATGACACGTTGGGAGTTGAAATCAACTCTGAAATGTTTAACCCTGAAATGTCAACACTCTAATTTTTGCTGTGTACTTACCCATGGTGATGTGGAAGTTGTCAGTCTTGCTTTTGTGATGCCCAACAATGAGAAAGGTATAGCTGTCAACCAGGCTGGTTGTGGAGATGCTCCTTCAAATTGCAGCATGACTACAGTTGAGATAAGGAAACTCAAATTAGACACAAGCAATATGCAGTCAGAGAAAACTAGATTATAGAAGTGATCTTCTTACCAGCCAGTGCAAGATGGGGATGCTGATCCTCCTCTGGACCGTGGACACCAGCGGTGAAGGAGGCCTTCAGGCTAAAGAAGGAGGCCTTTCAGGTTTTATTGGCGCGGGGTTCTCCTGAGGCAGCAGACAGCTGAGACGGTCGCCAAAGCTAAAACTTGGGTGTGGGAGGTGTTTGGGAAGGCCATGGAGGAGGACTTTCATTTGGCCTCAAGGAAGTTCTGGCAAAACCCTGGACAACAAGTTCTGAGACGTATACGGAAGGTGAAGCAGGGCTTGTCTCAGGCTGTCCTGAGCAGAGGAGGAGAACTGCTGACCCGGACTGGGGATATATTATCGAGCGTTGGAAGGAACACTTTGAGAAACTCCTGAACCCTACCATCATGTCTTCCATGGAGGAGGGAGAATCTGGAGACTTGGGGAATTTTCATCCATAGCGGTTAGAAGAGGTCACTGAGGTAGTCAAAAAGCTTCTCGGCAGCAATGCTCCAGGTTTGGATGAGATTCGCCCTGAGATGCTTAAGGCTCTGGACATTGCTGGGCTGTCTTGGCTGACACGCCTTTTCAGTGTTGCGTGGAGGTCGGGTACGGTGCCTGTGGAGTGGCAGACCATAGAGTGTGCTCCAATTATCGGGGTACCACACTGCTCAGCCTTCCCAGTAAAGTTTACTCCACAGTGCTGGAAAGAAGGTTCTGTCCAATTGTCAAACCTCAGATTCAGGAGGAACAATGCGGGTTCAATCCTGGCCGTGGAACAACAGATCAGCTCTTTACCCTTGCAAGGCAGCTGGAGGGATTGTGGGAGTTTGCCTATCCGGTCTACATGCGTTTTGTGGATTTGGAGAAGGCTTATGGCCGTGTCTCTCAGGGAGCCCTGTGGGGGGTACTGCGGGTATACGGGGTAACGGAATCACTGCTGCGAGCCATCCGGTCCCTGTATAGCCAAAATGAGAGCTGTGTCCGCATACTCGGCGTGAAGACAAACACGTTGCGGGTGGGTGTTGGCCTCCGCCAGGGTTGCCCTTTGTCTCCAATCCTGTTTGTGACATTCATGTACAGGATCTTAAGACGCAGCCTGGGGAAATAAGGGGTCCAGTTTGGGGACCTCAGAATTGCATCTCTGCTTTTTGCAGATGATGTGGTTCTGTTGGCTTCATCACACCGTGACCTTCAGCATGCACTGGGGCGGCTTGCAGCCAAGTGTGAAGCAATCGGGATGAGAGTCAGAGTCCCCTCTGGGTGGAGGCAGAGTTGCTGCCCCAAGCGAAGGAGTTCAAGTATCTCGCGGTCTTGTTCACGAGTAGGGTAGAATGGAGCGCAAGATGGAAGGTAAAGCTCTCGATTTACCATTGACATCTATGTTCCAACTCTAACCTATGGTCACAAACTCTGGGTAGTGACTGAAAGAATGAGATCGCAGATACAGGCGGCCGAAATGAGTTTCCTGCGCAGGATGGCTGGGCTAAGCCCTAGAGATAGGGTGAGGAGCTCTGACATCTGGGAGGAGCTCGAAGTAGAGCCGCTGCTCCTTTGTGTTGAAAGGGGCCAGTTGAGGTGGTTCTGGCATCTGATTAGGATGCCTCCTGGGCGCCTCCCTTTGGAGGTGTTCTGGGAGCATCCTACCTGTAGGAGGCCCCAGGGCAGATCCAGAGCACGCTGGGGGGGATACCAAATCTCGTCTGGCCTGGGAGGGCCTCAGGGTCCCCCAGGACGAGCTGGAAAGCGTTACTGGGGAGAGGGCTGTCTGGAAAGTTTTGCCCATTACCCCCACGACCCGACCCAGGATAAGCGGAAGAAAATAGATGGATGGATAAAAAATAAACTTAGTTGACAATTAATTTTCTGTGAATCAACTGATTAATTAATCAACTAATTTTTGCAGCTGTAATTGTATTAACTCTTTGGTAATTTAACTATGCAGAAATCTTAATTTGTAAAGTATAACTGTCAGATAAATGAAGTGGAGTAAAAAGTAAAAAGTAAAAGTAAGTAAAAAAAGTATTTCACTTTTGAAATGCAGTGGAATAAAAGTATAAGGTAGCATGAAAATTAAACACTTAACTGTACTTTACATACAAGTACCTCAAATTCACACTTAAGTATAAAAGTTGAGTATATGTACTTAGTGACATTCCATCACTGGTGGCATACAAATGGTAACTTATGACAAATTCAAAACTAATTTATTTATAACAGGTTATGTACATTCATTTGAGAAAACAGCCAAAGTATCACTACCAATTAAGTTATTCTTCTCTTTGCAAACGTTATAGTTAATTCTCTAAAGAAGTCTTACTTAAGTGTTCCCAAATGCCCGATAATTTTTTTTTCACATATTTACTTTTTTTCTCTGCAGCCTGGAACTTTTTATGTGTGTGCTACATGGTGCGAACTGCCTTTCCCACAAGAGCTAACGTCAAACAGACGCAACCTCGCAGTAAATAGTTCACATCATCCGAACAGAGGAAAAGAGGTTTCATTGGCTCAATTAGGTAAGAAGCATGTTGTTAAACAGATGTTTTTGTACTTGACTGTCACGGCTAACCTTTAGGAAAGCGGTCTAAGAGGACCTGGAGCAGCACAGCCCACTAAGGACACCCATATGAGCTGACTTTCCACTGCAGTGATTTCATCAGTAATGAGGCACTATAAGCTGCAGATGTTGTGTCAAACTCTCCAATAGCAACCATGGCAACAGGATGAACACACACAGAGGACCTTGCCCAAGGTGATCCAAACTCTCCTGTATGTGCTGCTGAGTGGGAGCCAAACTAGCTGACGTCTCTCAGGCATTGTTAATACTATAGCCTAACCAAGGAAGTTACACAATTCTGGCTGTTGTACTTTTATATATTAGAAACATATTTAGTTTTACACATGCAGTCTTTGAGTCTGTAAAGCATGGCTTCTTTTAATTTTGAAATTTTATATTTCAGCTTCACTGATTTTACGGGATTTCCAAAAAGCCAGCAGGACAAAACAATTTAAAGAAACACTTCAGAAAGATCAACCGTTTACCACCGCAGTTCCAAGTTTTTCACTACATTAAAAAAAATATTTAAAAGTGGGCCCAGTTTGTTAAAAGAGGGGATGTTTAAAATGGCAAGAACTAGGACAGAAAAAATAACTGTGCAGAGCAGCTCAACATGTAAGAACATTACTGTGTGCACAAACAACTGTGTTTATTAACTACAGCACAACACTCAGTCAGATGTGTCACTATCTGTTTGGTCACCAAATAAATCATCAACTGGCAATGATGTGGTAAAACAAGTCTTTCCAAAGTGAGATAAAAACGGGGAAACACATTCATCTGATACCCCCGAAATGTCTACCTCTTTGAATAAATCTTCAGTTCCTTTGTCTTTTCTCTATTCAGTTCTCTCCTTTGGTTCCGTCTACTGTTTTCTCTCTTCACTCCTCTGTCTCTCTGTGAATTAAGTGATGTAGATGCGGTGAAAGTCGTTGGCTCCGAAGGCGCAGTTGCACTTGGGGCACTTCCTCTGCCGGGTATCGTAACGCATCTTCAGACATTCGTAGCAGAATACGTGGAAACACTTTGTGAGCACCGTCTCCTTGTCTCGTGTGTTGCAGCAGGGGCAGCGCAGCTTGGCCTGGAGACAGGTTAACACATTATACACTGGCCAAACACACACTTGCCAACACTGTTATTACCTTAATCCATTGTATTGTAACACGCCTGATGCTTCAGGGTGTAACAAGTACGTTTGATATCCCCAGTCCGCAGTATTTCTGTGAAGGTTTGAGCTCACTTTTTGGCCCGTACTCGCAAATGAAAAATAGCCAATCAAGCTAATTACAAAAGTGCAGTAATTAGCAGTACAACATATAACTTTAACTAGACTGTTATAGTTCTGTAAACAACTGTTTACTGCAGGTTGTGCCAGAAAGCTGTTGGCGTTTTTACAACTCCCTCCCCACTAACACACGTTGATTAAAGCCATACATTTCTCAGCATATGTTCTCTCTTCCTGACCTTGTACTGGTTGATCTCCTCCTGCAGGATCTCATCAGCATCAGAGTACACCTCCACCTTCTTCTGTTTCTCCAGCTTCCTTCTCAGCCTCGACAGATCCTCCTGGGAGGCATCAGGTGAGGGATTGTTAAACGGAGACTCCTCATGTGATCTTCCAATCAAACATTCAAAAAGATTTTGGGGTGATATCCCCAGTGCTGTAACACAACATACCTGTGCTCGTTTCAGGTTGCTGCTCTCCCTCTCCCGGGCGGTGCGGTTCTCAGCCACAGAGACCTGGATCTCCTTAAGCTTGGCCTGCGTGTGCTCCAGCTGCACCTTCAGGTCCTCTGCCAGCTGGGCAGCCTCCACCGCCTGCAGGGGGAAAAGGAACCGGACACACTCAATAAAAAAAATAAAAAAAACTAATGATGAAATTCCTGAGCTGTAATGTGGTGGTAGTACAGTAAGCTTGGATAAAACTTTTCAGTCTGTTCTCTGTGCTTCAACTTTACAGTTCCAAACATGTACCAACCTAAACAACTGCACCACTGGTTTTGCGGGTTTTATCCTATTTACTGCAGAGAGTGTATATTTTCCGTGTCTGACGACCATTTTCCACAACATACCATAAGTGCTTAGATCCTCTTCATAGCTTCCAGGCTACCACTGGTTTCAGTTAAACTAAGCCGCTCCTTTTGTGTGTTTTCTGTTCTGTTTAATTTGACTGTTACGGTTGTCCCTACTTGTGAAAATCAAATGTAGAAAAACAAAAGAATTCACACACACGAGATGACCTCATTAGCAGTACATAAGTGTATAATTATTGTATACGTCCTACAATTAGGCACTTAAAGGGATAGTTCAAATGTTTTAAAGTAGGGTTGCATGAGGTACTTATCTATGGTCAGTATTTTGCAGGAGATGGAGGTCAGCATGCCCCCAGTTTGGAGAAGCAGGCAGAAGTACTGCCATGGAAGCTAAACAATATACTGCTGTGGATGGTAACAGCAGCACAATGTAAAAAAAACAGTTTAAGTGTATGCAATATTGAGAATATTTTCACTGCTTTGCTATGCCACAGACAGCCCTGTTATGTGACAAAAGCTGTTAACAGCTTTAATTTCCCATCTTTACAAAGCCACCAGACTCCACTGACAAAAACAGTCATTTTAGCTCCCTGAACATGGGAGCAGCTGGTCTATCGCTGCCTCGATCTGCAGTTCGTTGCAGTACTCTGTTTCGCCAATCTGGAGATGTGATGACCGACATGTATTGTACGTAATACAGTGACTATAGATAAATACCGCCGAGTAAGACCACATGAAAAGTTTCAAACTAAACCTTTAACTACTTCCAAAAAATGCAGGAAGCAGGACAGATGGTGGGTTTTAATTTGTAAACAACACAGCTCATTAATGCAATGTTTGGTAAAAACCGCCCCACAAATCTTGGATGTCAAAACCATGAGCACACCAAAAATGATGATGTGTACGAGCATGATTTGTGGCACATGCAATTATCCAGATCCTCTTACAATGTACAGTTTGTATTTCAGAACAAAGGCATCTGGCAGCAATCAAATCATCCAGTCATTAGCAAACCTTTACTACAAGAGCTGACAACATGATTAATGGCCTCTCTTCTCACCTTCCTCTTGTTGAGTTCTAATGCTTGAGTCCGGACAGCCAGCTCCTTTTCTAGAGCTGCAAGTGTGCTCTGGAGGACGCCCTCTTTTTCCTCTAGTTTCTGCACAACCAGCAGCTGGGCATCCACCTGGAGAGTGCCAGCAACAGTTAAAACCTTAGAGCCCTGACACAATAAATAACAATCACTGGTTAATTCTAGTATTAGTTGTTACATGTCACCTGGGTTTTGAATGTGAGAACTTGGTCAGCTAACTCCTCCTTCTCCTCTTTCAGCAACTTGTAGATCTGGTTAGATTTGATACGCTCACTCATCAGCTTGAAATTGGCGTCATCCTTCTCCCGTAACTGCTGCAACAAGCGGCTGTTCTGCTCCTGCATGTCCTCGAAGGCCTGGCCTGTTACATCCATCTCACTCAGCAAGGCCTCCTCCTCCTCAAGAGACACAGGAGTCAGGGATCAAAATCAACAAAGTTACAGTGACGGACAGCAATAAGGCTTCTGGACCCAGGTTAAAAACCGGCCTGCTGGGCTTAACACTTTTAAAGTCCTTTTAAATAATGTGAAGAAAAATATGTAATTCAATATAGATAATCAATTTATTTTTATGTAACTTAAAACATGTGTTCATAAATATGGTAATTAAGCACATCACACTTTAGTATTTCTTTAAGATAATGTTGAAACTTACCATATTTATGAACACACATTTTTAAGTTGATTCTTTATTTAAAAAATTAAGCTTTTTAAATCATTTAAAAGGAATTTTAAAGCATAAAGTAAGGTTAAAATATCCGAGATACCGGAGTTAACATCTTGCGATGATGACGTCATTCGGAGCCTGAGTCTACACAGTAGCGATATCCACGGTTTGACTAGTTAACTGCATTTTCATTTACAGGTGCAATTAAGTCTTAAACCCGAGAGGCAGTCAAGCTTTATCTTAAATTTGTGTTATGTGTCTGTTTTGTTGTAATTGGCAGGTCTATTTTTTTTGAAAAATCTAAACCATTAACAGGACTGTAAGAAACTGGTAGTGGAGACAAAAATGATAAATTAAAGCTGTGCCCACAGCAGTTTCATGCCACCCCTGCATAAGTCAGAGGCCCGACAGGGACACCAGAGTAAAAAAAAAAAAAGTCTGGATACGCCATTGTATAGTGATGCACAGATCAAGGTAAAAGCTCTTAACCCCTCAGTCTTGTGTATGCAAGAGAGTGTCAGAGAGAGTAAAAGAAGGTGAGAGGTGGACTACTGCAAGCAATGCTCCTGTAATTTCTTTATGTTATTCAGAATGCCGCAGGACCCACCAGTCAACTGGTTTGAGACATCACAAGTCACACTACTTTACGGCAGCTCAATAAATGACATTAATCACTTAGTTCAGTCAATTTGAGCTTGCTTTTCTTGAAATATGGACATTGTTTTTATATTTATCTATATTTATTTGAAGGCCTGTTGAGGCAACAAAAAACAGGCCTATCAAAACATATCTAATGTATTGATCCACTTCTTTTCATCAGGGTGATATTAGGCACAATCACAGATAACATATTACAGTTGTCTTTTTGCCCAGTTCCACATCGCCACTAAATAATAAAGCTATGTGTGCATTTATAAGAGAAGTGAGGCAGAAATTGAAGGTCACGCAACTCTCCCAAATAACTAATTGTCTTTATATGCTGTAATTGACAAAGTGATTCAGTTAATTCTGAGAAGTAACTTGTCACTGTAACTTATTACTAATTTTCAGTAACATACACAACACTTTCTCATGACTTTGATCTACTTATGACTTTTACATGTTTATTTTTATTTTGCTAGTTATTGTTGACTTGCACTGAATAGCTGAAGATGAATTAAGGAATCTGAATCTGAATCTCAGTCATATTCCCTTAATAGTACGAGGCTTATTTCATGATAATGTTCTGTATTCACATCGGAAAATAACTAAAACCAATCCACGTGTTGCATGTGTTTCTAACTCCTTTCTTTATGACTTCTACATAAACAAAAAACACACATCACAACATACAAAGAAATTCTGTTTTGGCTCAATACTATTGTTTAAATAAAAACACAGGCATCTGTTCAGCCTGAATCAATAACATGGCTCACTGGTAGATTTTGGTATCAGGTATCACACAAGTGCAGTGTGTGAAGTTTTGGAATTTGACTGTGCTGCCATCATATTACATGATGTGATTAATTACATTACACCTTCACTGGCCTTTTTATGACCATCCACTTCGAGGTGCAATCACACCTGGTTTGTTTTCTGGGCTGCAGACTTAGCAACAAATTTTACTTTGCTGCGTTTGCTTCATGCTGCCCACTTACAAGCCAACTGGGGCCCATAAACAAAAGTCATATGAGCTCACAAGTAGCTTGTTTATTGGATAGTTTTGGCAATCGGTCCCCGCAAAGTTAAAACCTAGCAGCCAAGAACTGAGGAGGACAAATCAAATACATCTGAGTCCAAAACTGTTTAGTTGCTGTACTTTAACTTAGATAAGAAGGCAGAAGTGAAGAGCCACACACATCAGTTATCAGTCCCGCCCATGTTTGCCTTCTGTTAATCATGTTCTGCTAGACCTCCCAAGCATGAGCACATCTGTCTCTTCTACACTCATAAAATGGTATGGAACAACAGTTAAACAACTTAAAACACAGTCATAACCCTTGAACATTTTGGTTTAATTTCCTGTATTTTATTTAATTAGCGTCTCGGTGCTAAATGAAAAGAGACCTGCATTTTTAAGGTGGTCTTAGTGCAGTTATTTGCTTTGCACCAGAGTTCACTGACAGAATGGAGCTCAAATTGAAAGAGTAAATCCTCTTTGGGTGAAGAGAATATGATTCATATTAGGTGATAAGCCTCTGAGAATTTAAGATCATATTCAATGTAAGGTCAACAGTTGTTATCGTGACAGTTTTACATTATCTAATGTGGGTGTATCCCCTATCTACGCAATTCAAGTTTAAGAATTACGATGACATTACTCAACCATTTGACCTCAGTCAGCTAATAGTTTTATATTTTCCATCTCTTGACAGACTGCTCTCTTATTCCCTAGATTACTAATGAGATTCCAAGTGTGCGTCTCAAAGTTTACAAGACAGCAGAGCCAAGTGAGTGAGCTCAGATCTGACAGTGTTTTACATACTTTGAATTTATCAGGATAGCTCATCCAAAAAAGATTTGCCTCACCCAAAATTATTGCACTTGTATATTTTTTTCCTAAAATGTCAACATGGTCGTTTCATAGCACCCCCCTCCACCACTTTTTAGCAGGTTCAGGGTATAAATGAATTTGTGCCAGATCGCAAAATATAACATAGATAACAAAAATAGATAAGAAAAAAATGTGTGAGATGTTTAATAAATACCAGCAGAGCTTTAGAAAACTATGTTGTCAGAAAGTAAGGATAATCAAATAGATATGGACAGTGTGAAAACCAGATTGTGATTACTGTTGATTCTTGTATTAAAGAGGTTAGTCTGGCAGATGTTTGTGTAAGGACAAACCAGACTGGCTCCAGTGCTTTCTTTTCCGCTCTTAAAAAACACTGTTACCATGCATACAGCCTTCAAATACCTAGAGATCAGTGTATTTATAAATACTATTTCAGATAGAAACTGCAGTAAAACAAAGAATCAAATGAAGGACAACTGTCATAAAAAAGGCAATGATAGTATTAAGCTTGCATTAAGTTAAACAAATGATCAAATTTAAATTCTGCGCTATAGCATAAGCTTTCAGTTCCTCTTTTGATGTCTAACATTAGGAGAAGCTTTTATCTTAAGCAAATGTGACACTCATTACACTATGTTTTTCTAACACAGTTGGCTTATTCATTTTCATATCTGGTGCTGCACCAAAACTTTAAATCTGACATATAGGGCTGATGATTCATGTCTCATGTCATGCGAGTCTAAAACACTTAATACATTTAAAAAGCAAAGGGGGATTTGAATTTTATCAATTTTGTACGTGTCAATTAATTGCAAAGACCAAAAATATGCATATGTGTGTAGACTGCATTTAAAAACCTCTTGGTAAAAGCTGATGCAAAATGATTTTTTGATGGATACACACTGCTGGAAAATAAAGAAAATTGTGGAGGGGCTGATGAAATATTTTCCGCTGAGCTTCAATGTTCTGGGAAGAAGTAAACAAAAGTGGCACACATGCTCAACCTTTTGCCAGAGTTGACATTCCACTCACACTTGAGTGTTTCCCTCAGATTAACAATGTTCGTGCAGGGTCAGTGAATACAGCACAGGTGGAAGTCTTCAAGACTTTTTTTTCTTCATTGGCTGTTTGCTGAGTTTAAGTCGTGGGGTGGAGAACTGATAAGTCTATCAGTTTGTGGTCTGATCGATCAGAGCTGATCTGATCAGATCGATGGAAAAGAGTAGTAGCTGCTACAGAGATGAGTGAAAGCAAACTTTTAGACCCAACGCTGGACTGTGTAGCTAGTTACATCTAAAATACGTTGGACAACACTAAAATGAGAGCGCTGTTCTATGAAATAGTGCTCTGTTTCTATATGAATGAATGAATAAATGAATGAATGAACGAACAATTTAGTTTTGGTTTCACTGTGCTTGAGTATGCTCTAAGAGCATGCTGCTCTGAATAATATATATATAGTCCAACAGGGCTCCGAATGAACGGTCCAGCTAAAAAAATAGGATATATAGTCCAGCAGGGCTCTGAATGAACGGAACTGATATGTGACAGACCGTCACAAATAAATGAATGTGTGGAAAACTCTGCAAGTTCTGACGTGTTTGAGAAAACAAAACACACATACCTGTTTGGTGGCAGCGAGTTTCTTTTGCAGATGCTCAATGGTCTCTTCTGCCACTCGGATCTTCCGGAGGGCGTCTTCATCAGCTAGCTTCTTGCTTTCCTTCCTCTCCCTCTCTTCCAGCTCTCGCACTCGCATCCTCAACTCATCCACCTGAGCGGATCGATAGAGTAGGGATTATGAGATGCAAAAAAGAAATGTGCAAAGTAAAAGAAAAGAACAAGAAGAAGAAAAAGATCAAAGAACAAACCTCAGCTTTAGATTTACGTTCAGCTGCCATAAGCTGCACTTTGTCCCGCTGCTCCTTTGGAGCTGACTTGTACATGTCCAACAAGAGCTTCATCTCTTTCTGGGACTCCTGGGCTTTTCTGATGGGTTGAAGGAGACAAAGATCACATTAACATTAGCAATACCATCAGTGCAGTTAACTAAGAGCCTCAAAGCGTGCACACATTTGCTTTAAGAGACATTGTTGCTGGAAAAAAGGGTAAACAATATCAAGGCACAAATATAGATTAGATATAATGAGAAGTGGACTAGAGTAGATAGGAACGTACTTGAGTTCTACTCTGAGCATCTTCAGTGTGTCTGAGTCCTTCCTCTTCAGCTCGTCGCTGCGCTGCCTCTCTCTCTCCCGCTCCCTCTCTCGTTCTCTCTCAGCCTCCCTCTCTCTCTCTCTCTCCCGGGCCCGCTGTCTCTCCAGCTCCTTTCTCCTCTCCTCCTCCTCCTCCTGGTCCTCATCCTCCTCTTTCTTCACATCAATGCTGTCACTCGTGGACTCCTCTATAATCAGAACCCCTGTGTCACCACTCTGACAGCGCAACTGTTGAGAAAGCAAAAGAAATTTTTAAACATGACTATATTTCACTGGTAAACACAGCGGCGTTGGTTAGGGGAAAAGTATCTCTACTAATGTTTCGGTTTTGCTTAAAAAAGTCCTCTGGATCTCACTGAATGAAACATAGTACACATTTGTCAGTGAAAAACGTAATATACCTTATTGATCTCCATCTGTGTTTCCCGCAACTTCCTCTTATAGCGCTGTACATCACCTTTCAACTGCAAGTTGTGGTTCTGAAGACTGCTGATTAAGTGTCGCATCTCCCTGTTGATTGGTCCTGAAAGCACAGAGACAAAGGATGAGAAGCACACGAACACAGAGCACAGAGCACAGAGCACAGTCAACATGTGGTTTCATTTGAGTCATTCAACATTATCTGATGCTGTAAATGATGAACTTAACTGCATAGTGCAAAGGTGTGTTATCACGACAGGCATGATACATATGCACTGTTCCCATAACAACAGCGCCTAGGCTAACAGATAGATAAAAACATATTCTGCTTGATCAGTGCAACCTCAAATTACTGTAATCACTTGATGGCAGTGCATAAAACATAATTCAACATGATTCATTAATACAGGTATAGATATATTTCCAAATAATGTATAAACAATGCACAACACCATGACACGACTCCCCCGCTTTCTTCAAAGACCTGTTACCTGATATAAGGTGTGTGTAATGAAAGGTACCTGCTTGCTCGTTGGCTGCCAGGTTCTGCTCAAACTCAATGCGCAGCATCTCATACTCTTTGCGCACCTGGGCCAGGGTGTCCTCCAGCTGGATGACTTCAGTCCGCAGCTTCTTCTGAAGGGACAGCTCATCACTCTAAACACATGAAAACAATAACACATTGATGACCATGTTGCCAAGCAGTGGTAATAATAGACTGCCAGGTTTAAGTTGCTAGGGCCAAAATGAGTGAAGACAAATGGTTGGAATGACAACACTGGGCTACAGTCAAGATGCAGTGACGAAAACACTAAGGGATCTTACATTGTCTCTGGTGAAAAACAACTTATTTTTAATGAGATCAACTTGTAAAATGTACCTCCATGTGCTCAATCTGTCGCAGATGGGCGTTCTTGGCAGTGAGCAGGAGGGCTCGTGCCTCATCCAGCTGGGTTTTCACCCCAAGGGACTCATTGTACAGCAGGGAGAACTGGGACTGCAGACATTTGTACTCTAGAGTCTCCTTCACAACCTCTTCTGGAATATTCCTCAAATCCATCTATAAAATCAGGGGATGACAGTGCAGGGTGTGCATTAGAAGTCTGTTACCACAGTAAACGGACCCAAACTATGATGTCAGCTTGTCTTAAGTGAAATGGATTTTTGACAACCTAGTGTAGTGTTACGTCTAATCTAACAACCAGAGATCATATCTTCACCTTGAGCTTCTCGCTCTCCCTCACAGCCTCCTGGAGCTCCACCTGCAGTTTCTCCAACTCTGCCATACGACTATTAGCCAACTCCTGATTGTGCTCCAACTCTGCATTTAGACTTTCAAACTAGAACAAAAACAAAGACAAGGTGTTCTGGATCGTTGAAATGTACATTGTATAAAAAAAGTTTTGCCAGCACAAACTGAAAATTAAGATATTAAGGAAGTTATCTGCAAATATATAGATGTATGTCACATACACATAATTACAAAAGGGCGCCTCCGATGAACGCTCACCTTCTGAATGTTCAGTGTTATCTGGCCTCCCGGTAGTCCACCTGAGCTGCCGGTGCTGCTGTATCCAGACTTCAGCTGCAAAAATTAAAGCACAACATAGGTCAAAAACAAGAGCAAACATGACAGAAAAACAACATGAAAGCACAGAGCAGGCCTATGCATTTTATGACATCACTCAGACAAGGCTTTTTTTAAATGTTCAGATCAGCTGCATCAACAGCTGGATGTTCATTAATAAGAACACCTGGCTCTAGAGATGGCAAATTTGAAATGTTTCAATACTTCTAAACCATTGCTTTGAAACGTTTTGAAACGTTTCAAAACCTGTTCACTCTACATTGGCATCTACTGGTAGAAGCTTGCATTGCACCCATTTATCATTGTTTTTTTTGTAAGCTACCTTTTCCCCAGCCCAAAAGCCGACCTCAATAGGTGTCATGCAAATCAAATCAAACTGCTTTTTATGTAGTTCTTGTAAGATATGGTGACTATGTCATATCATTATTAGCTATGTGACCTAATGACATTGTTCTTATGCTATGCTACAGTTAGTTTGTAGAACATTTTAATGGTTTCATTCATTAACAGAGACTTAATCTGTCCAGGTTTGGTACCGATCACGTGACGTTTCAAAACCCGTCTCAAACCTGTCCTGAAGTCCTGAAGCTGGAAGTGACGAAACGTTTCGAAACAGTTCGATTCTTGGTGTCAAAATTGCCAACTCTACCTGGCTGAACATGCATGGATGCTCTAGGTCTTATGACTTTATGGGCGTGCCTTGTGGACAGATAAAAATCACACACACACTCACACACACACAGACACAGACACACACACACACACACACACACAAAAGTTGCATGCAGATAATTTCATGCCAACACACCTGCTCCATGGCTTCAGCCAGATGTTTGTTGAGCTTTTGTTCTCTATTGCGGAGTTTCTCCATGTCCCACTGTAGGTCTTCCACCGTCGTCTCCATCTCAGACACCTTGGTCTCGGAGCTGGTCACCTTGTCCACTAACTCATTGTACTGCAAAAAGGGCAAAGACATGACAACAGATGTGTCATTCTAAATCCAGTCATCACATTACAGTTACAAATACGTTTGGGGAGCTACTGGTCTTGCATAGCCAGCCCTATTTCAACACGTCTTTTTAGCGCTGTGGTGAGCAAGCAAGTCGAGTTAGTTTTCCAGGGTGTCTGCAGATATCAGACATTTAAATGTGATGCTTTAAAGACCCTTTTAAGGTGAGTTATAACAAAATTTAAGGCTGACTGATGAACAAATTATCATTTTCTTATTCAAGCATAGCAAGCAAGTCTATAAGTAATACATATGTAGTCCAGCACAGAGGTAGGTTTTATTTATAATACAGTTAATATAGTGTGAGTTAGTTTGTCAAAGGTAAGTGCAAGCATAAAGAAAAAAGTGCAGGTTCAGTGGCAGGTTTAAAGATTTTTAACATCAAAAATATCATGCAAAAGAGCTTGGCTCATATTGACAAAAAAATTAAAAGATGGATAAATGATACTTGATTAAATGTTTGTGGAAATTATGACATATTTAATTCAGTTTTAATATTCTTTATCTTATTTCTTTGGGCCTAATATTTACAAAGTTGAAATTAAGACATTTTAAAGGACCTGCAGACATCCTGGTTTGAGTGTGTTTGGCCCGTTCATTGCAGTTTATATGCCATTTAAACACATCTTTCTCCGTTAAATTCTAACATCATCTATTGGTATTGAAAGGCCAGTTTATTTAATTTTATTTAATGATGTACCATTTTGAAGAAATAAATATTAACAGGCTACTTTACTGTGGTAGGAAGGCCAACCTCTTTAATGTATTTCTCTATTTATTGATATGGAGTTTTATTCTGAGGTCTTGCCACATGTTTCTGTAGAGTGCTCTTTGGGCTAGCTCCAGCAACCTTTGCCATCAGATTTGTTGTTTGTTAAAGTGCATAAACGGAAAATCTTATGTTCTGTGTGGACATTTGTTAGGTTTAACTTCATACTGTTAACCAGCAGTCTTGTGACAGTGCATCTAAGACAATGCTGCAGAGTAATGCAAAAGTAATGTGACAAGTAGTGTGACAAATTACTTTCTACAGGGTATAATTAATTAAATAATGCATTTTTTTTAGAAACGAGTAATATTACTTTTTGAGTAACAACCCCAACACTGATCATCAGTGACACAAAAAAGCAATTGCCCCAAACACAAACACATTTTTACAAATTTCTCATTCACATATTCCAATCATTTCTGACACACAGACACACTCATACCTAAACAAAAGCACAAATATACACCACACACACTGACACCCCCAAACAGTGCCAGGACCATCATACCTCCATGGACATTTTGTGATGTCGACCCTGGAGAAGCGTGGCGAGGTCTCGCAGTCGACTGTTCTCGTCCAGCAGAGTATGATTCACATTGATGATTTCTGACTGGCTATCGTCCTCACATGCTGCCAACGAACATCAAGATAGTTGTGCCAAATTAGAGTAGTGCAAAGAAAAAAAACTGCTCAGATTTAGCGACACTAACACCTTAGTTCTGAAATATAAACTAACAGTAACAGGTAATTAGTTTTAATGCAGGATATAAAATGTGATGCAGGTGTTATGGTTTGTGTGTTACTGCCAGATCATACATGAATGTGTCAGTATCAAAGATATTTCCACAGTTACCTGCAGCTTGGACTTGCTTGCACATGAGGTCGATGCGGCTGTGCAGCCTGTCAAAGACGCAGACTAAGCAGGCAATAGCTTCCTTGCTGAACTGCATGCGGTCTTGGAGGTGCAGGGTGAGCTCCTCCTCACTGCTGTGCTCCAGTGTAGTCAGGAAAGACTTGGCATTCTCACTTAGAGGCGCAGGGGGCGGCGATGGATCTGAACATCAGAGGTATTTATGTGTAAGACTGGTTAAATTCATCAGATTATTGACTGATAAACAGCATTACACCTAAACTTTCAGCTAGAAAATGTATGAGTTGGTACAGTCAGTGACTTGACAATTGTAAATGAACATTTTGCAAGTTCTCACAACATTTCAAGCATGCAAAAATGGATGAGGCAAAAATTGATAGAGGTTTGCGTTGTTTTACAACAGCACGAAATTCTACAAGCTTTTTGCCAGAAGGGTATACTAAAAAAAAAAGGGAAACTTAAAAGTGTTTGCCCACTTCACACTTCCAATGTTTATTTCTCATCTTAAAAACAGATACGTTAAGATTCAGTAATATTGTTACTGCCATCTGCCTGTACCTTCATTTTCCAAACACTGAAGGAAAATACACTAAACAATATGACTATCAGACATTTGATGGGTATTTTACAGCATATAGATGCTCTTTCATCTACATCTACTTGTGTACTCTACCTGTGTGTTAAGCACTAAAGATTGATTTTAAGTGTTTTTGAAAACATTGGACAAAATAAGAAGCAAGGGTAAACAACAGGAGCAATAAAACAGAAAGATGGGCTTATCCAAATACCAGAGGGGAATGGATATTAAACCTTAATGTGGAGTCACACTTATGTACAAATCCAAATTATTTTACTGAAGTCAGAAAACAGATTATTTGGTCAGTTCATACCAGTCCCTAAATGCAGCCAGTGATGGAGATTTTCCAGAGATTAAGCCGTTGAGGAAAAACCCTGCTACCTGTTGCTGAGTCCGGTGGTGGCTCTGTGGGTGTCAGCAACTCTTCCGAGCCAGCAGGAGGAGGGGGCTGCTTCTGCTCTTCCTGACGATCTTCCTGATGCTCCTCCTGCTGCTGTTGCTGCTGCTCTGCCTGCTCCCCTTCGTTCTGAGCCTCTGGAAGTGGCGGTGGAGGCGCGGCAGAAGTTGGTGAAGCCAGACTGACACCATCTTCCTCCATTGGCGTAGGTTCAGGAAGAGGGGGCGCAGGCGGAGCATGAGAAGATGTCACTGGAGCCTCTGGCTCAATACGTTTGCGAAGAACTTGCACATTCTCTTCCAACTGCAATCAGACACACAAGGATTAAAACAAGAGCTCATCATCTCTCATGGGTGTATTTAAAGGACCAGTATGTAAGATTTAGGGGAATATATTAGCAGATATAGAATATATTATAATAGGTATGTTTTCTTTAGTGTATAATTGCATGAAAATAAGAGTACTTTTGTTTCCCCTGCCTTAAAAATAAGTCATTTATATCTACATGGGGAGTGGGTCCCTGGTTTACCATGGCCATCATACTAATAGGCCCAAATAAAATGAGCAGCGACAAAGTTATGCTGTTTTATAATGTGACAGTGCATAATTTAGTTTCTAGCGATTAAAATCCTCGGAAGCAGTTATTTTGGAGAAGAAGAAACCTTTGCGGATAATTAAGCTTTCTGTGAAGTTCTTCCGAACGTCTGGATTATCAGAGAAAAAAGGTGACTTCACATTAGCATGTGTTGGACTAGCCCACACTAACATGCTATAGTGTGTATGCAATACATGGATTTTTAAATTGAAACTGTTCATTGTGTTTTTGATCAATTTAAATCATTGTCTGGAAAGGGAGATATCTCTGCAGATAATTCGGCTCACGGTAATTCTCCTAAACATCAACATCAGTAAAAGGTGAGTGGACATCCACTTACGAGATAAAAGGTATGAGCCTGTTTTGAAGTAGCAGAAAATCCCAGAGATGCCAAACCACAACGGAGATTCACTGATTTACAAAAACTGCTTTATTCAGTATTTACTGCTGTTTTAATTGCCTGGTTTGTTTGTTTGGAGAGGAAAAGACCTCTGATAAAAAACCTCCTGAATGATGAACACTGAAGAAATTCCAGACAGGAGAAATTTTAGCTGGTTGCAATCTACAATTCACCGCTAAGCCCCACTAAGTCCCCCTCAATTTAAACACTTTCAACCTTTCATGTGCAAAACAAATAATCAGAAAAATCAGACTGTGTTGTTCTAAAACCCAAGACCTGTAATTTGTGAGACCTTTGACTATAACTATCATGGTGCTTTCACAGTCTGACACAGTGCAAAACTGCCAAATAGCTACATATATGTACATGCACATAAATATAATAAAATACATAATACTATAGTTGGTCAGGTTAAGACAGACAGTTGAATAACATCAACATGTGCTGCATTTGTTTGTGTTGAATGCCTGGTGGCTTTTACAAAATGAGACCCTCTGATCTTGTGTTTATATGGACATTTCTGAAATCAACTTTCAGCTCAAAACTGGGTTCACTAGGGTGAAACAATGTCATTATATGTGAAGAGGTACCTGTGACCAGTAACGGTTGACAATCAGCAAGGTAGTGTCATCAGTAGCCTGTCTCTTCTCCAACTTCTCAATTTTCTCTCGTAACTCATCCTCCATCGTCTGTCTCTGCTCCAGCCGCTCACACAGCTTCTTATTCTTGAACTGGAGGACCTTCATGTCCATTTCCTCCTGCACAGAACAAATACAAACACCAAAGTGAGGATTCTGGATGTTTGGCAAAAAATACCTGAGATGAGCTATGATGTACGGTCATCCTGGTGATAGTAGCAGTAAATACACTACAGATGGTTATGTGATTAACACCAAATGACTGACTGTAGAGGAGACTCCAGCAATGCGTATGGGCTCAATGAGAGTGGTGGTGGTCTTCTCCTCTTTTTTGCTTTTCTTCTCAGGTGGGCCAGGGGGGCTGTCCCCTCCTGAGGGACGCTTTCCTCCCCCAGCACCTGACATGTTTCCTTCCCCTGCAAAAGGACAAACATAACATCAGGTGACTTCATTCCAAAAACTTGAAAAGATCTCAAAAGTGTTCAAGTCAATGAGGACACAATACTCACATTTAACTTATTTGTTTTGCTCACATGAAAAATGATGTGGGCAGAATAAATGAGCCAAATGTGAATAATTTGTCTTTATTGATTTCATCACTTGTGATTAGTGATGTGAAGCAAATACATAAGTGGAATATGAGTATTTTGTCCTCCTCGACTTCCTAACTGGAGTTGTGCTACATTGTGGAATAAGCTCACTGGATTTGGGGTTTAGCCCTCCACTAAGAATCCCATTGTTGCCGCGCAATCTCTTTTTCTAAATAAAATGGCAAAAAAATCTTTAAGAAACTGCACATTAGTTTACAAATGGAGAACTCATTCATTTGATGACAGCTAGCAACGCCATTAGCCTTGCGTTACAAGCGCAGGGGCCACTGATTTTAAATAGCTCCTGTCACTGCGCTTTGTGTGAAAATATGTGTTCCTGGACGGTTACGCTGTTTGTTATTGTTAACGGCGCTGCATGAAAAGCTACAGACAATTTTAATTTGTTATTTTAGCTAAAGACTAACGAACATTAGCACGGTTGCTAACGCTAGCCATGCTAATGCTAAAGGTAATTCTTCGAAACCTGGCTAGCTAAACGGCGCTTTGTCCAGCGTATTTAATGACTGGCGGCTACCACTTTTACTCAAACACTATCACAACACGCGTAAGTTATTCTCTAGACAAACTCTATATGCAATGAAATGTATTGACCGTTTTCTGACTAATATTAACGATACAAACCTTCACAAGGAGCGATTGAAAATGTAACTCAGTGCATCGGAGAACCTACAGGATATGACGTCAATGTACTTCCGCAGATTTTTTCATCTAACCAAAATAACAAATAAAAACTAGATTGAAAAATTATTTATTAATTTAATATGTGTTTTAAAATGTATCTTAGACTTATTTTTAGACTTTTATTTTACTGTCTCTAGAAGTATGATTATCATGAATATGATTTTTTTTTTTGTAAAACGTACCCCACTGCAACCCTCACTCCGGCCTCACGGGGGCAGCACTGTCACATTGTGTATTAACAGTCTGTTTCGAGGAATGTGACTAGAATGTAAACAGTGCTCTAGTGCTAGCCAGCAAATGGGAAACATCATCGGCAGATAACTTTGATACTGAATCGTACACGTATGGATTCACGATAAATAACTCGAACCGCGATGGTACTTTAGTACTGAAACCTTATTCGACGTCTCTCGCGCCGTCTTGTCGTTTGGTTGCATACAAGGTGAGTAGCTTCCTGTTCGGTCAGTGAACCTGCTGCTGCAGAAAGGCCAAGTTTAACACAGCGAGCTAACTGTCGTGATGGATCAAGGGAACATTTTCAAATAACAACAGAGTGGAGAGAGATGAAATATAGCAACAAAGTGTCCTGCTAACTAGAATTTAACTAAAGCTAAACAAAACACTTCCTTGTCAGGAGCTAGCTCGGTAGTTCCTGTTATTGACCTTAAACTTTACATCCATGTTTTTGACACACCATACAGCACTCTCACAAAGTGAAACATGTCCCTGACAGTATGTTGTTATTACAGATTCATATGCTGTCACCATGACCAAAGACATCGTTGTTGGAGATGAATTACCAGACTGGGTGGGGGCCAAGGAGTTTTACCAGAAATATGACCCTAAAGAGGTGATTGGCAGGTGAGTCTAACCAAATAACCTGGAGAGGAATTTCAGTTTTGTATTAGGATGATGAAATAAACATGCTGTATTCTGTGTGGTCTTTCAGGGGAGTGAGCAGTGTGGTGCGCAGGTGTGTGCACAGACACACGGGTCAGGAGCTGGCAGTGAAGATTATTGAGATCACAGCAGAGAAGATGACAGCCCAGCAGCTAGAGGAGGTAAAAACCTCCACGCTGAAGGAGATCCAAGTCCTCAACATGGTGAAGGGACACTCCTCAATCAGTACGTTGGAATTTTTTTGAAATGTGGGCCACTTTAATCTTCTGATCATGGAGATTAGAAAGTGTTGAAACCTTTTTTATGTTTTGTTGATTCCCTACAGTCACTCTTATTGATTCCTATGAGTCCACTACCTTCATATTTTTGGTGTTTGACCTGTGAGTATTACAACAAATAGCTCAAATGCAGTCATCTTTGTAATTCTTCCCTAATATGCAAGTGAATAATCATGAAATCAAAGGTGCAATGGTATAAAGTTCTTGTATTCATTCACAGCATGAGGCGAGGCGAGCTGTTTGACTACCTCACAGAAAAAGTTACTTTGAGTGAGAAGGAAACCAGGTGAGCTCAAGCATCAACACATGCTGTCACTCTCTGGAACTGGAAAAAAAAATTGTGCCTTATTAGAGGTTTTTAACTCTGTTTCTGTGTGTTTTAGCCTCTCATGCCGTAGTAAAAAAGTGTTTTTGTTTTTTTTTTTTAAATGGTACTGTTACTGTTTTATTGCTGCTTGCAGTTTTCTCAAGAACCACTCATACAAACAACTCCCATTCAACACTCCACTTGCTTTGGGTTTTAAGCAGTACATCTAGGCCCCAAACAGCTAGAGATTTATGATTACATTTAGATATGAAAAATACTGAACTATATTGCTATTCTAAGTCAATGTACCCTGAAAAACATACAAAAGGCCCCCAAAACAACCCCAAAAAAAGCATGCAACTCAATAGTACACTACTTACTTATTGTATATTTCTACCTCAGGGGAAAACATTTCATTACTACATTTACCTGATGGAGACATGTGACTGGTTACATCCCAGATTCCAATCTAGTCATTAAGTATTAATTAAAGTTGATGCATTATTAATGATTAAACTATCCAGTATTATAATAGTACTGAAAGCTCCACCATGAACAGACTTGGAAGTAACTGTTGTGTGCATTGTGCCTGTAATTCCTCTCTGTCTCTTTTTATTTTAAGAAAAAAAATTGAAAGCAGGACTTAAATTGTGCCTCAGTAATAGTTTTACTATTAAAAGCTACAGAGCACTTTTCAAAGTTTATGCTGAACGTGTTTCATGCCCAAATTGTGCCAAATTCGACACTGCTTTTTACTGCTTCATAGTTAGATGCCACCTGGAAAAGAGACCTAATCCACGTAAAGTTAGTGATGTAAAAATGGATGTGCTTTGTAAAAAAAAAAAAACACTTTACAGGGGAATGAGGCGCGCGCTCCCCTGGGGGGCGCGCAGCCTCCCCCCCCCCACCATCGCCCCCCCGGACTTAAAACCTGAGAACATTCTCCTGGATGATCAGGGACACATTAAACTGTCTGACTTTGGCTTCTCAGTGCAGCTACAGCCTGGAGAGAAGCTTAGAGGTACTGCACTATAATATCAATATTAATGATTGGTTTATATGTAAATTCATTGTATAAACAGAGGGTCAATTGAGCTGTTTTGTCTTTTATTCTTATTAGAGCTCTGTGGGACACCTGGTTATTTGGCCCCTGAAATACTGAAATGTTCGATGGATGAAATGCACTCAGGCTATGGCCAAGAGGTCGACCTGTAAGTCTTTCTATTGTCAATAACATTTATTTGAAGCAGCATTTATGTTGCTAAAAATATACAAAGTGTGATCATGGATTCTTGCTTACTTGTTTTGGTGCACGCGGTTGACAGCTGGGCGTGTGGCGTGATCCTTTTCACCTTACTGGCCGGCTCACCTCCATTCTGGCATCGCAAGCAGATGCTGATGCTGAGGATGATCATGGAGGGTCGCTATCAGTTCAGCTCACCAGAGTGGGATGACAGGTCTGACACCGTGAAAGATCTGGTGAGATTATATTCTGTCGACTGATATATAAATAAATAAATAAATAAATAATAGCATGTTCATTTTTTCATATTATTCTCTCCTCAAGTGTCACTCAGCATTTAAGCAAGATGCAACAATTATTCAGTAGAAATAGAATGTGTGATTTTGATTTTGACAAGATCATGAGGTTAAACCATGAAGCTACACTGATCACCCACAACATAAACCACTGACACGTGAGATGACTAAAATCTGTCCTCGCAAAAGATGCAGTGTTCTGCAGGGAAACCTTGTATAGTTAAAGCTGTTTTTTGGAGTTTATGTTGAAACTTAAGTATGTTTTTTTTTAAAAAAAAAATCTTTTTTTCCATTTAGAATTCTAAAAGGTCTTCCAGAAAAAACACAAAATCTTTTATTAATCTGTATCAATTTAGTTCTGTTCTGCTGGAAAAACTGGTATTCATGTGGATTTCACCTGACATGCAAGATCTTTAAGATTAAAGATTCAATTTGTCATTTTTCTTTTGTATCTGCATACATAAAAATCACAAAATGCTGTTATCCCAGCCCATAGTAGTGCAACAGAGGGTACTGGCAAGACCAACAGATGCTGAATCAAATCATCGAATCTGGAGAACATGGATGCTGTGAACTCTGTGTCACATTCCTCGGGCCATTCTTGAACAGTTTTTGCAATGTAGCATGGCACATTGCCCTGCAGAGGGGGGCACTGGCTTGGGGTAGTGTTCTTGGTCTGTGACGTTGTTTGGGTTGGTGATGCACGTCAGAACCCAGCAGAAAATTGCTTTGTCACCAGGTGATCAATGTTATACACCTGTCAGTGGTTTTGATGTGGCTGATGGTTTATTTGGTTGTTGTGTTTGTTAGAGAGCAGCATCTACAGCATTACACTCATCCTGATTTTCACTTCCTTCATTTCACAACCATTTTGCTTGCTCAGATTTCCCGGCTGCTGGTGGTGGACCCAGCTGTCCGTCTCACCGCTGGGCAAGCTTTAGCACATGCCTTCTTTAGACAGTATCAGAAGGAGGATGTGCGGCTCTTCAGTCCCAGAAAGACATTTAGGGTGAGTCACAACTGATTTAAAATTCCATCTCCAGAAGCAAATATCGTCTCTCTTCTCACCTGCTCTCCTGTGTTGCCTCTTCAGGTGTTGATTGTCAGCGTTCTGGCCTGCATCAGGATGTACAGCCGTTACCGCAGGGCTCGCCCGCTGACCCGGGAGGTGCTGGCCAGAGATCCTTACTCCCTCCGTGGTGTCCGCAAACTCATCGACGGCTGCGCCTTCCGCATCTACGGGCACTGGGTGAAGAAAGGGGAGCAGCAGAACCGAGCCGCCCTCTTTCAGAACACGGCTAAGATCATGCTGCTGGGCCTGGAGGACTTTGAAACATAAGAAATCAACCTCATTCCCAACCACATTGATTTTTATTTAAAACATTTGCATGTGCTGTCAGTGTTTGTCTTGTCGAATTACTGTTTGTAATTTTAAGCTGTGGAGTTCAGGGAGAGTTTGTATGCCTTAATGAGCACTGTGGTTCTGCAAGCTAAAGATAAGCATGCACGTCTTATCTCATCCAAGTTTGCGACTCTTTGAAACTCTTCTTGTTAGGTCATCATGTTTGCAGTAGAGGACACGTTGCACAATCATTTGATACAACACATCACTTGAGTACATAATGTGTGTTTAGCATTTTGCCTGATGATGGTCAGTTATAACTGAGGAGAGGATGTGTTTCTAAGCACTGTGTGGCTGAAGCGGACATTAAAGCACTGTGATTAATTATTTAATGGGTAAATATATATACATAGCGTAAGATTTACAGATAGTCCAGTGTCATAAATTAGTAAAAGATGACGTGAAACATTCAGTACAGTATTTGGAGTGTTTTTGGGACCCTGTAGCTGCCATGCATGCAGACATTCCTCTGTACACTTGAACTAACTGTGAAGAAAACTTGTGACTGTAATTCCTTTTCAAACTAACCAACACCATTCCCTACTCGGTCCATTCTTTGGTTTAATAAGTGACACTTTTTCTTGAAAGTGCCTCTCTTGAGAAATGTGCAGTAATTGTACTAATGCAGACATGTACTGTATATGAAGAGACAAAGATTTTATTGACAATAAACTTTAAGTTTAAGCTCCATTTGTTGTATTTTGTGTGAGTGCTTATTCAGAATCAACATTTCTCATCCATTATTTTTTGGCCTTGTGGTTCGCCTGTGGAGAATCTAGTGTCCTGCTGTGTTGATCTGCAATGTCTTTCATTCGCTGATCTAGTTGTCCAGACACGAGTGTCATTTGCTCCCTGACCTCTTTCTCGATCAGTGTCTTCAGCTCTGACTTAAAACCTGGAAGTGAGTAAAACACAGCAGCTTAAAGAGTTGTAATGGTATGAAAACTTCTACTGTACCTTCTCAGCAAGTGTCAGGATTTCACTGTATGACAGTATAAATTAAGTTTTTGTCTCCCTTTTGACAATAACAACTAAAATAAAGGTGATATTTCCAATACTGTAGATAAGCAAACATACACTGTATGACCATTTTCATACCACAGTATACCTTTAAACCATTATACCACTACAGCCCCAGTTACAATACAACGTTTGAGGAGCATATGACCTAAAAAAACACAAACAAACAAAAAAAAAACCACATATTTGTACACAGTACTTTTATAATTTGTGATCCTACCAGGTGTGGCTCTTTCTGACTCCTCAGTGGATGCTTCCTGCATTTGAGGAGCACTGTCTGTCTTTGGCTCTGTTTCTTCTTTTGTCACATTTTCAACATCTGGTGCAAGAAAATTACATAGAAGTATTATAAATCTTGCCCACGGTGCTCTTAAATATCAAGAAAAATATGTTCTTCATGTGACACAACAAAAAACTCAACTTTTGTGCTACCAAAACTGCCTGTAATTGTTACCTGGAGCAGAAAAGTCCTTCGTGGTAGGATCATCCTGGTGTGGGATCCCAGAGTAAGTCAAAGATAAATCAAGTTTTACCTGTGAAAAAGACAGAATAGTTCTCATTATTCTCTCAAAACAAAAAAAAGATGTATGTTAATCTTTTGATACCCGAGCAAATTGGTTTGATTTTTTTTTTTCAAAAACATGCAGAGAAGGCACTACGCAACTTAACAAAACATAGCACAAAAACATGCAAGAAAATTGGTACAATGTTACAAGAAATTAAAAGAAAATAAGCAAGAAAAAAGTAGGGAAGAAAAACAAACAAGAAAATTACCTGAAAAAAGAGCAGAAAAATGAAGAATATATAAATGTATACTTTTTTCAATAACATAATTTTAAATATATTGCTATAATGATTATATATAGTTTTCTGGATATTTTCCCCTTGTCTTGATAGTTTTCCAATAATTTATGCAAAATAATTATTTTCCCAAATCTTACCTGTGGGGTGAAAATATATTTGTAGAGTTTGTAGTGTCTCATGTAGTTGTTGTGGATGTATTTTAAGATGCAGTTCACCTCCTCGGAGCTGAAGAGGTTGATACTAAAGGGAGGTCGCTGTAGTGGGCAAATCGTAGCATCAAAAATAAACACTGCATTCATGAATATTTCTGGGTTTTAAAATTATGTTCTGAGCAACAAAAAAAAAAAGACTTAAATTTTTTGACAGACCCTGATTGAGTGACAGAGGAGAAGCTCCTTACAGTATTTGAAACACTGCTCTATGTTGTTGAGTGGAGTTTCTGCAAGGAGACAGACATAAAAAAAAAAAATAAACCATGCAACAATATAAAATATCACTTTAAAGAAAGAATAATCATATAGAAAATGTGCAAAATCAGCATTACTTTTTTATGGGTATGTTCATCAAACTTCTTTTAACAAATACTGTTTTTTAAAAAGTACTTGTGAATTATGTAAATTTAAAATATTTTTACTCTGTTGTTAAAGTGGTTTACATTGATGAAGAGAAAATTATGACTTGTTTGGGACTTAAGTGAGACAGACTTGTGACTTACCAAACAATGACTTGGTCCACCTCTGCTATCTACATGGCAGTGATAATAATAACATGATTTACCTGTATTAGCCTCATGGAGGGCCTTGATGATGGACAAGAGAGCAGAAGTTTGTTCCCTTTTGAAGCTGCACTTTCTGCAAAACAGCACCATCTGGACGTACAACTCCAGCAGAACTCCTCTGTTGGGTTCAGGGAGGTCGACTCCAAACACACTGCATAAAGCACTGCCACAGAAGACAAGAAGTGTGACAGAAAATTGTCAGTGCTGCATCTGTGTTTGATTGTGTGTGAACAGATAGCTGTATTTCTGATCATGAACAGGGACAAAAACCTCTCCAGATCGGGAATGGACTGCATTTTGTCAATCTCCTCCATGTCATGGTAACTTACATCTGTCCTGAAAACAACCAGGGAATGGATTCAGGATTACACATGAGATTTTGTCATTAAAGCAACAAGCATTTAAAATGAACATAATCTGGATTGTAGACACTCACCATAACATCACTTTAGCTGTCAGGGCCTGTGGTACCTACAGAACAAAACAATAGCCTACATTACAAGGCAAACCTTAAGAGAACAGATGTATCCAGTGGTGGTGAACCGAGCAGACAGTAAACATCTATTCACTAGCTGTTGTGAAGCAAAGTAAACGTGTAGAACTCACCTTTATTTTTGTATCCATTTTTTTTATTTCTTGAGCTGAATCATAAGTTACAAATTAGTCATCAGGGGATCTTTTTCAACATGTACAATGCAGGCGTCAGTGAAGCGGTATCATTTCCTGTTTGGCTGCCACCTTGTATCCTAGCAACATGACCCCCCGTTTTTTTTCCATTTCCGGTTTAACGCCTTTTACAGAATCACGTACAACAATAAAAAAGAAAACATTAAAAAATGCCGACATATTTAATTACATTTAGGTCTAAAAGTTCTAGCCTACTACTTGGCCTACTTGAAAAACTAGACTGCTGTTTCTACACTAATCAATAATAATAATAATGATAATAATATAATAATAATAATAATAATAATGATGATGATGATAAACTACAATAAATAATGCAACTGAACTAAGTTTTAACTTGTGACTAAGTAAGCTGTATGCAAGTTAAGTAATAATAGCCTAATAAATTTTATTATTATGATATATTATTATCATTATTAGTAGTAGCAGAAGTAGTTCAATGTGAAAAATGAATCCGTTTCCAAAATAAAAGAGCAATTAAAATGGACAGGGGTGTTTGATTGTCCACCTGCATTGTAGCATATGTAGCATATTATCATTATTATTATTATTATTATTATTATTATTATTATTATTATTATTATTATTATTTAGTCTAGTAATAGGCCTTATAGCCTAGCCGAGTCTTTGTATTGGCCTAGTAGTAGCCTAGGCTAGACTCCGTCCTACAAACAAGTATTGTACTTAAACAGTGTGACAGTAGTGCAACGTAAACAAAAACAAACTATCATGGATGAGCTTATAATAAAGACATGACTATTATAATTATTACGAATATTATTTTCTGATTGAAGACACGGAGTTGTTTTGAATTTCACATCTCTCCATCGCTACTGCATGGTAGCCGTATCCATGGCAACGAGATAAACCTGACTGACTGTCCCGCTTATAGCCATCGTCTGTTTATTTTTATGTTTTCTGGGACGTTTTAGATGATTTTAAAAACTCTCTAAGGAACATTTTGTGTGACGGTACAACACAGTGAGACAGATCTGGGTGAAATTTGGAGGCTTTAGGGGCAATTTGAGGTGCATGCTGCGACTTGACCATTAATGCCGGGGTAAGTGATGCAGACTGCTGACTTGGTAGTACATGAAGAGAAAGGAGCAGGTGATCGCTTTCCTGTTTCTCTTGTCTCACGTTTCCTCTGTAACATTAGGACTTAGCATCTCCATGAAGCAGTCGTGGAAAGCCAGCTTTGCCCCCGAGACTGCTTGTCCATACTGACTGAGCTGTGCAGTGCAGTTTAAGAACATTATCCCCTTTTAATCCACTTTGCCTTCTGCTACATGCAGGTGGACAGACTGTCAGATGGAGCAGGGTGCCACAATCAAACACCCGTGTCCATTTTCAATTGCTCTTTTATTTTGGAAACTCATTTATTTTGGAAACTGATCCATTTCTCACATTGAACTTTGAGGCTGGATTTCATCTGTTGTTTTTAAGTACCGGTATCCTTAATTATCTGTTAGTTGTAATTCACAGCAAGTTTTTTTTAATTTTTTTTATTTAGACATGGAGGACCCCGATATACGACAACAGAAGCTGGACAATCAGGTAAAACAGATTTTTCAAAACTTAACTTTTTAACTATACATGAAATAAACTAAATATGTTTGGTATATTTTAACTGGCACAAGAATTAAAATGTATTTTAAATAGTTTACAGTGAGACTTTTAAGTTGCTAGAGTGGGCTAGATTTCAGCTGTGTGCTCCTTTACCAAAACATAACCCAAATATATTCAACTAAAACACAGCTATCACAGTCTATGCTGACGGTGGAGCAATAACTGGATCTTACACCTTGTTAAATAAGCTAACCAGTGGTTAACACTGAGGTAGAGCTTTGCAAATAAATAAAGCGTTCTTGAGTCTCTTGAGCTGTGTCAGAACCACCTGCTGCTTGGAGCCACTGCTCAACCTGAGGTCCTGTTTACACTGAACACGGAGTTACTGGCTTATAACCTCAGTGAATACCTTATGACAGAAAGATTAGCTCTTATTCAGTGGTAAAAGTACTCATAAACTAGCTGAGGTAACCTAAAAGTACAACTAAAAAAGTAGAAAACATAAACAAGATTCTCGTGCTCCTGCATTTAAAATCTTGCATCCATATTCAGTAGTTCTATCACTTGCAGCTGACAATACAGTGGACAATTTACGATTTAAACTTTAATAAAAGACTATAACCAGTTGGGGCGTCGGGTGGCTCAGTGAATAAAGCAAGCGCGCCATAAATGAAGGCAATGTCCTTGCTGCAGCGGCCGTGGGTTCAATTCCAGCTCACGGCCCTTTGCTGCATGTCATCCCCTCTCTCTCCCCCTTTCAAGCTATCAGTCTTCTGTCCTGTCTAATAAAGGCAAAAATGCCAAAAAAATCTTTAAAAAAAAACTACAACCAGTTATATTAGCCCACAAGTATTAATGAATGATTCCAGATAAAGTTCAAAAAACATAACTGGTTCCTTTCTTGGTTAAACAATAGAGTACAGTGTTATTATTCTGACAAAGAACATGGCTGATAATACCCATGATGTTTAGCTAATGGTCTTTTTTGTCTTTAATTGTCATCATATTCATAAAAAAGCAGCAATATCTTCAAATGAAATGGCATTCCTACACTCAGACAACTAACCACTTGAGTAAAAAAAGCCCCACTTCAAAAATCCCGAACTATCCCTTTAAAGGTGCAGTCAGCGATTCTAATCTAATGCACTTTTGTCAAATTTGTCAAAAATTGGGAGCACAAAGGGCTTTTTCACACAATGTTAGCCTCATTTCCACCACACTGTTCAGTTCAGTTTGTTACACATTAGAACAGTTATTTTTGCATTTCTATTGTCAGACGTTATGGATTAGAGAAAATACAGTAAGAGCTGCATAGAGCAGTGAGGTCTAATAACGACAAAATGCACAACAGACCTACGATTTAGATACATTTTCACACAGATTGTGTACCGGTTCTAAGGGTACTTTCCCAAGTGTTTGGTGGGAACGTGGCTTTTGTCTGTGATTATGTCCCCACATATAAATATTAAATTGACAGTTTTAATTCAGTCTAATACTCTATTCTCCCATAGCGAACCCTTTTGATGAAAAAGCAGCAAAAGAAGAGGGCTGATGCTCAAATGGTGGTAGCCAATCGAGATGCTCGCCAAAAGAACCGAAAGCACAAAGCTGCCCACTCTGATGAAACACCTCTGTTGATCAGCCAATCCCTGAGCAACACTTCTCTGAGTGGTTAGTATTATAATCATTTATTATTCTATGTAGCACAGAATGCATTGAACAAAAATAGAAAATCGAGTTCCAGTGTATGGTACAATTCTGTTTGGTCTCATAAATGATGTCAAATACATGTTTTTGTGTTTGTTTTTCCTGAAGATCAAGTTGAACATGCCCATGATAACCCACTGGATGAGATCACATTAGGTGAATGCAACATGACCGCAAGCACAACACTAGATGAAATGCCTTCAGAGAATCCTGTCACTCCCAAAAAAATGAACTTGGAGATCGACAAAGAGCCTGAGGTGAAGTGTGAAGTGGAGAATGGTGCTCAGGTCGAGGGCAAAAAGACAAAGAAGAAAGAGGCAAAGAAACAAAAAGACAAACGTAAGAATATGCAAAGCAGATTTTTTTTATTCTAATGTGTGTTCATGCAAATAACTTGCATGGTATGTTTTAGAGAGTATGTAGACACACATGCAAGGCCATTATGGTATAAGTCCATACAGGCGTTTTTTGGGTGTGTGGGGTTGTGCTGCTTCATAGCACTGGACCCTTAATGGGTGTGCAAGGCGGTGTGACGATAGATGATTGATGAGTGCTCTCCCTTCCTGAAACAGGAAACTAATACAAAATGGAACATTTTCTCAATGTTTCCCTGATGGTTTCTTGGATATCCTGACACAGCACTTTTCAATTTCTCTTCATTTTTCTCCATGACTACTGACCAACGAAGAAAACATACAGGCCACACGCCGACAGCTTATTGGCTTAACCTGATTGGATGAATACTTTTACTAGTGGGCTGTCAGGTTCCAGATTTAAAATCAGACCCCTAGTTTGGAAACTTTAAATAGTTCACCGAACTTTGTTTCTGAAAGTATTTGAGGCAAGAAAAAATACATGCAGTTGTTGTATTTGTCTTCATTTTAGATCAAAAACAGTTCATTTAGTAGTTTTTCAGGAGTTTTCAGAGGCAAAAAGTCATGCAGGATGCTCCTGATTTGTATAAAGCAGCCTAAACTGCAACTTCATAAAGTGGCCAGCATGACGGCCCATCTTAAAACGCAACGCAAGACTACCAGAAAGCATTGCATGGCTGCTTACATAGACAATGAAAGGGAAGCATGGAAATGACAGATCCACATACATACCATTAGTGGTCTATGACTCTGCATGTGTTTGTGCACCGTGCATTTGTTGCATGTAGCTGGAAAACATTTTGCTTTAATAAATAACACATCAGCAACTCACTGCTTTGCTTTCCATCAGAGGTGGAACAGAATGATGAAAAAGAGAAAGACAAGGAGAAAAAGGAGAAAAAAACTAAGAAGAAAGACAAAGTGAAAGAATCTGAAGACCCACAGAAGACAATCAAGACAACCAAACAAGAGCGTAAAAGTAACAATTTATCAGTAACATATCGGTACTCTCTGCATAAAATTCTATGTGTTTAAAGTCACAGCTTTTACAGCATTTAAGTGTCCTCTCTTTTTGCAGAAAAGCACTTGCAGGAGGCTTCAACCCAGGAGATAGAGTCAGTGGAGGTGACGCAAAGTCCAAAGAAGGAAAAATGTGTTGACAGTGATGACGAAGAGGAAGACGTGTCCAAGAGGCGTGTCCCACAAACGCCTAAGAGGAAAAAACAACTCGACACATGTGAGCAATAATCTGGCCCTGTGTTGTGTACAATCAACCATTTTTTTAAAGCCGCTGTAAAGAATATATTTGCATGCATTATCTCCACAGCCAGGTGCCAAATAAGTGACGAGAGCAAAGATGAGGAAATCCAGGAAAAGGACAAAAAGGAAAAAAAGACAAAGAGAGCAGAGAAAACTACGTCAAGTCTCGCTTCCCTTAACTCAAACTACAGAGAGTGTTCATCATCGGGCAGTGAGACTCATGAAAGAGTGAGGCAATACCTTTGTTTAGTGTTTTATCAATACAGACTAGGTGACTACTGTTTTAATTAGTTACAAAAACCATTAAAAAGTGCTGGTGAAATAACTGTCACTCTCTCATGTCAGACAACATCTCCAATATCAGTGGAGGATCTTGAGAAGTTTGCTTTGCGTCCAGCACCCAGAGATGTGACGATCCAGTGTAGGGTCACCAGGGACAGGAGAGGCATGGAGAAGGGCATTTACCCGACTTACTACCTCCACATGGAGAAGGAGGATGGCAAAAGGGTTGGCTCAAATTTAAACTCAGTCATTGTGGACATAGATTTTTAATTCTAAGGACATGATGCAGTTTTCTTGAGCTGTCATTTCTTTAAAAGCTCTCTTTTTTTTTTCTTTTTTTTGGGGGGGGGGGGGCATCATCAAGGTGTTTCTAATGGCAGGCAGGAAAAGGAAGAAGTGCAAAACATCCAACTATCTCATCTCCACTGACCCGACAAATCTGTCCAGAGATACAAACTGCTACATAGGAAAACTAAGGTACAACTCTTGTATTTCTACCTTATGAAAGATCACTCCATCATGGGGGGGGGGGGTTGACCCAATCAGGGTGCCAGATTTGGCCCGCAGACTGTAACTAACTCACTGACCGAGACTACTGGCCTACTATATCTTGCCATCTTGTGAAAAACAAAGTTTCGATATATCTTCAGATCTTTAGGAAATAATTCTATTGTCCTGGGAAAACAGCAATCAGATAATAACATGAACAACTTGTGATGTTCATGTTCCTTAGAAAAAAGATTTTATCTTGTTATCAAGGGAAAACAGAGAAAATTAAATGTTTGAATCCATGGCCGTTTAGTACGGAAGCCCTAAGCGGACATGTTTTTTTTTTTTTTTACAAGCCGTTTTCTCGATATAACGAGATATTATCTCGTTATAACAAGATATTATCTCGTTATCTCGAGAAAACGAACTTTGTTTTCCCGAGATATTAAGTCGTTATCTCGAGAAAACAAAGTTCGTTTTTTGGTTTGTTTTTTTTAAACTTTATTGAATGAACGTCAGAAGAAGAAGTGGCGGGTGGATGGTGTGACAGCAGGTGCCGTGCGGTGTTCAGCGCGGACAAATGCGTGCAGGTTCTCGCCCCTGCATGTACCAAAAAGCACCGGAGCAACAGTATAATAATCTAGTTATGATTACTGATGAATTTGGGTGATGTGTTCCTGTAATAATCATCTTACCTTGCGCATTTGTTGGCGCTGAACACCGCACGGCACCTGCTGTCACACATCATCCACCCGCCACTTCTTCTGACGTGAATCTTACCTTGCAAATGCGCAAGGTAAGATGATTATTACAGGAAACACATCACCCAAATTCATCAGTAATCATAACTAGATTATTATACGGTTGCTCCGGTGCTTTTTGGTACGTGCAGGGGCGAGAACCTGCACGCATTTGTCCGCGCTGGCACGGCACCTGCTGTCACATCATCCACCCGCCCACTTCTTCTTCTGACGTTCATTCAATAAAGTTAAAAAAAAAAAAAAAAAAAAAAAACAAAGTTCGTTTTCTCGAGATAACGAGATAATATCTTGTTATAACGAGATAATATCTCGTTATATCGAGAAAACGGCTTGTAAAAAAAAAAAAAAAAAAACACGTCCGCTTAGGGCTTCCGTAGTTTAGAGCTTCCAAACCAGATGGCTTTTTATCCAGTCAACAACTGAATTAAATTCATCCATCATACCATGTGTAAATTGGTTTTCCTTTTAAATGCATGTTTTATTTGGCATTTTGGCAAACCCACCTTGTTTCATGGAAGCAGTCATTTTACATGGAAGTGAATGCAGCAATCCATGGTTGTTTTTCCTAATCTTGGCAAAGTCGACATTTTCATCTCTCACATGATAGAGGATTTATCTGATCGGACTAATTTGTTTCAGGTCCAATGTTCTGGGTACAAAGTTCACAGTCTATGATGGAGGTGAAAACCCGGAGAAAAAGCCCTTTGTCAAAGAGTGTGAATCAGTGCGGCAAGAACTTGCAGCAATATGTTATGTGAGTCCAAACTCTATACACTATACCAACACTATACACTATACCAACTCTATACACTGTACCAACTCTATAAACTATACCAACTCTATACACTATACCAACTCTATAAACTATACCAACTCTATACACTATACCAACTCTATAAACTATACCAACTCTATACACTATACCAACTCTATAAACTATACCAACTCTATACACTATACCAACTTAAAGCGTAGAGAGAGAGAAAACCTGTAATACGACTGGCTGTTATGTTCCAGGAGACCAATGTGCTGGGATTTAAGGGTCCCAGGAAAATGACAGTGGTCATCCCTGGCATGTTGGAGAACGATGAAAGAGTGTCCATTCGTCCAAAAAACGTATGTTTAAAAAATATCCTAGTTTTTAAAAACAATGATGATGTAGAGTAAGTGTGAAATATGTAAGAACTGATATTTTTCTTATTTTAGGAACTTGAGACTCTCTTGGCCCGCCATGCAAACAACAACACAGAAAAACTGGTAACACTAGTGAACAAATCTCCAAGCTGGAATGAACAGACTCAGTCTTATGTGCTTAACTTCCACGGACGTGTCACCCAGGCCTCAGTCAAGAACTTCCAGATTATCCACCCTGACAACGGTGAGATCTTCTCCTCTCATCAAACACTAGGAAAATTGCTGTCTTGTCTCTATTTCTAACCTCACCTTCATCTGTCACCTCTCTTTCTGCCCTCCCCTGCTGCTTTCTTTTCCAGAGGATTACATAGTGATGCAGTTTGGCCGTGTAGCGGAGGACGTGTTTTCCATGGATTACAGTTTCCCCATGTGTGCCCTGCAAGCCTTTGCCATCACCCTTTCATCCTTTGATGGTAAACTGGCCTGTGAATGACACTTGCTGGTGTGCCTCAAGTGCTTAAAAACTTTTGTAAAAGGTTTAAAGCTACAGTTTGTAACTCTTATGGAAATAACTTTGTGTCATATTTGCTGAAACTGTCACTATATTCTACATGAAACAGACAATCTGTAGAAAAAAACATAATGTCCCTAATTTTTATACTGCTTCTAATGCCATTCACTGGAATCCACCAGAACGCACCCAACTCAACCGATCAGAGCTGAGGATTCTCAAACGCAGCTGACAGTCATGTCAATCACTTTGTGAACTTTGATCAAACTGTCACACTAAGTAGTGCTGATCAAATATAAACTAATATTTAGTCACCGTATTGCCTATTTCTCACCTCAAGCATATTTTTGTGCACTGTTTGGCTGTAATATGAGAATTTATGAACAAGAAGTGTGCTCCATGATGTTTCCTGTACTGTAAAAATAGAGGCTGAATATACTGAGATCAAATGGTAAAAACAGGCAGTGCTGATCAAATATGATTCTGTTACTTCATTGCCTATTTCTTACCAAAAACATACTTTACTGTACTGTTTAGCTGTAAAACTGAAGGCGAGAAATAGGCAATGCAGTAACAGAATCTTGATCCATATTTGATCAGCGCTGCCTAGTTTGACAGTTTGAATGAAGTTCATGGAGTGACTGACATGACTGGCAGCTTAGACACTTCTTGGCTCTGTTTAGTTGTCCTTCACATGTGGCAAAGCCATAAGAAATGCGAAAGAGCAATACAGTAGGAAGAAGATATTTTCACAGATTATCTGTCATATTTGGTACCGTTTGAATATAGTGACAGTTTTAGCAAATATGAAAAAAAAAAATTTCTATAAACATTACCAACTGTAGCTTTAAATCAAAACTCTAGCCATGATTTTGCACAGGGTCATTTTTCATGTTTTGCATTCTGGTGCATTGTAAAACTTTGTATACACTCAATATGGAAAATTATTACACAGACTTAGATTTAAGAGGAGAATAAGTTATTTAAGTAAAATTAATTTAACGGTCTTTCTTTTTATATTTGCCAGCTGTGTAAAGGACTTGTTCAATTCAAATACTGAAGACAACCGTGTAAATATCCCCAGTGGATATTAAATGATAATAATACAACGTTTGCGTGTCTTTCAATGTTTTAAGGGGTTTTTTTTTGGGATGACTTTTAATATTATGATTAGTACATTGTTTTCCCCAGAAAACCTTGTCAACAACTTTATGATGTTGCAATCATGCCCTCAGAGCTTCACCATATTACGTGTTATTTTGAGCCAATAAATGTTTGCTATCATCTTTAGGGTCTTTATCACAAAAAAGGAAACATTCTTATCGAAGTACTAAAAACTTTAAAGGCACTCATATCAGATTTGGCAGGAAACTGCAACTAGTGGCAGATGGAGCCAATTATATCAGGGTTACTGCTCTTGCACAATATAAAGACGCGAAAAATGTCCCATCTTACAAGAGTTTCATTGCTGATCTGAAGCACATTTCAACTCAAGTTAACACTGCTTCGCATGAGGGGGTCAGAAAGTTGTTCAGGTTTCTGCAAATAAAAATAGGCCTCCTTAATGCTCTGTGGTGAAGTAAAGTGATCAGAAGTGTGCAGATATTTCGGAAAGCAAAAACCCAAACTAAACTGAAACCTCTGTTATTACATTGACATGACTGTCTGCATGGTAACAATCTGTCTACTTGTTTCCTGTTGAAATACTCTTTGAAACAAGTTATATATAATATAGCAGCCTTGACTTTTAACCTTTACATACAGGCGCAATAAATGCAACATGTGCAACAAGTGGCGATAATATGCTAACCACCTTGCACCCTTAGGCCACAAATCAACAGTCTTATTAAATACATTCACAAATGTTTTGTCCGAATCAGGCTGAAAAAGCTCGAATTAGCATACAGGGTCAAGCTTGCTGACTTCTTCTTGAGCTACTGCAAATTATTAAATATGATTGACCCAACAAACAGTAACAGAGTCTACTAGTGTGTATGTTATAAACTCTGAGTCGGTAATACCATGAACCATAGAGGAAGACACTCCCAGCTGGTATCTCACAGAATCATCACTACACACCATCAACATTAGGCTGATCTCTATACATTGCACAACACTCTTCTAAATTGCACAATAATTCACATATTCCTATTTCAGGTTACACCACTTAAAGAGAATCACCAATATGTTTTGTCCCACACACATGGACAAATGAGATGATGAGGTAAATGACTGACATCATGTGGATTATCTGACAATTTTAACGTATAAATGTAACATAACATAACAATGGTGAGCACCATTATTGGTTGCTGTGTGACTGTGTGGCTAATTAACCGCAGGTAACTTAGTGATGGTTGACTGATTAGCACCCACAAAAAGGCCTGTGTTTACCAAACACGTGTTTGCACGCCGTACAAATGCTGACACCTTTGAGCAAAATACTACTTTCGACTGCTGCACTTACAGTGCATAATGGCATTTTAAAGTTAAGTAATGGCTTCTGTTTTGGTCTGGTGATACCAGTTGGACAAATAACATGCAGAAGTGTAGAATACTATAATAATAAAAGCAGGTGTAATGAAATTGGCATTTTTTAAAGTGTATCTATTATAATGATTACATTTGCATGGTTATTTTGGATGGCAGGGGGGTGTTTGGTGGTAGGGCAATGTTTTAGTTGATCAAAAGCAACCTTAATGATAAAAAGAAAGATCACTAAATTTTATATGAAGTATTTTAACCACATTTTGCTGTTATACCTTAAAGACTTTTACTCAGGTAAGGTTTTGAATGTAGGAATGTTACTTCTGGTGTAGTATTTTCACAGTGTGGTATTTGTGAAGAATCTGAGATCTTCCACCACTGTACAACTTTGACGTGAGACTCAAGATGTGTGTTTGGTTAGCTGTAACTCTGTCACACGCTTTCCTTTCACAACAGGTCTCTTAAAAAAGCACATCCCCTCCCATCAGAGGCATGTGAACGATAGCTATCAGTGTGAAAAAAAAAACCTCACTGAGACCTCCCTCTCTTGGTCTTCATTAAAAATCATTTTGACAAGAGCTTAGGGGCAGCATGACTTAATCGAGACCTCTCAGGGACCGAGGGGATGTCTAGACCATCTGGTGAGATGGATTGGCGCTCACCACCGAGGCTGAAGCTGATGCTGCCGTTGGTGTTTATGCTTGTATCTACTAACTGCCTGTTGGGAGATCCTATCACAGGTGAGGTCTCTGCCTGCGCTGTTTTGGGTTTTTTATGTTAAAGAAAATCATGATGATCAGAATGTTAGGATTGTACGTTCATTAGTATGATGCTTGGGACTGATGCAAAATGATGGTGCTTTAAAAACTAGAAATAATACAGGATGCACTCTGAATGTTAGAATAAATGACTTAGAGACCATTTTGTCTGTTTAACTGACTGATGAGGACCTGAAGTTTTTAATTCTTAAACAAACCAATATAAACTCATTTAAAGATGCTAGTGAGTCATCAATAAATGTTGCTTTTTTTTGGTCATTTTACAATAAGCAAAAGACAAAGTCACAATTTTCAAGTCTATCCTAAAACAATACTCACATGCCTGTATGCACATTGGTCAGTGGAGATGCATCTGAACAGCACCTTTCTAGTCTTCAGACAACTCAAAGCACTTTCATACTACTTGTCATATTCACCCTTTCACACACATTCATACACTAGTGGCCGGGGCTATCATACAAGGTCCCACCTGCTACTCAGTTTAAACAACCACACACACTCATACAAGCAAGTGCAATTTGGAGTTCGGTTAACTGCCAAAAGATACTCTAAGAAGCTGTCTGGAGGAACCGGGGATCAAACTGCCGATCTTGCAGTTGGTGGACATCTGCTTTTGCCCCGTGCTTAAAAAATGTTAACAACCGCTGTAATTAATTCTTCTGTTCGTATTTCCATAAAGAGGTTCCACCTTAGAGCAAATTCAAAGTTAAAGATAGAGTGCAATCCTTTAAGTCTGTAATTTTAAAGGAATACTTTACCCAAAAAATGATCAATAGTCATGCTACGTTGCCTTGAATTTGTGAAGAAAACGTTTATCTCACATGCCTCCATGGAAACGTTAATGTTTTATTGATTAATTAGGGTCCAAGTATAACTACAGCAAAACTATATGAAAACATCCGTTTGCAAACCTTCAAACTCATTTATCCAGTCGTAAGCTCCATATATAAAATCTCTACTTTGACTCCCAGTAAAACATTGCATGTATATATTTTAGGTGTAGACCACAAACTTGACTGTGTGAACGACTACCTGTCCACCATCAACTGCTCCCTGAGAATCACACCATCAGAGAACAACAGCACCTACTGGCTCACGATCACAGAAATATTGGAAGAGTAAGGCTTTTTGTTGACTGCCATTTATCAATAATGGGTGATCTTATATGATGATGACATTGTGTTTCTTTACTGTTTTGTGCAGAACGAAGTTCAAGTGTATGCTGACAAAGACCAATGAGGATTACTTCTTCTGCTCCGTTCAAATATACCATCCGATGCCAGATGAGCCCTATCCAGACATCTTTGATGATCAAGATGCTTTTGAAATCTCACTTTGTCACAAACAAAATGAGCCCTGTGAGCAGCTGGATAAAGAATATCAACCTGTGAAGAAGAGTAAGGAGCATGCTGATTTTGGTCTGTTCTCATAACCAGACACAACACATTCATCTATGTATATGAATTCCTAAAAGCCTGCCTCTGTGTTGAAATTGTCCCCTCCCCAGTTAAACCAAACGCACCGCGCTTCCTCACAGTCAGCCACAACTCAAGCCAACGCCACTTCACCTGGAAAAGTACCTATGAAGAATATAGTGCTGTCATCGGTCTGCACGATAACCTCATGTATGAGCTCCATTACTACAAAAGAGGAGACAATCACAGCGTAAGATTCAATTATTAGTTTCAGTCTGTTTGGGACCTGTTTATGCCAGTTAAAATCTACTGACAAATCAATAACTAATTAAAGGTCTAGTGTATGGGATTAGGTGACATCTAGCAGTGAGGTTGTAACATTGCAACCAACTGCCACCCATGTTGCACAGATGCGAACTTGACCAAACTAACCCAAACATATATAAATTGTATGGGGAAAAATGCGGAAACAGTATTTTAAAAAACTGAATGAAAAAACGTGAGTAGTGATAGATAATATTTAGCTCATGAACAATTTAAATGAACATCATTTGGGAATCTGAAGGGTGTTGTTCACGTAGGTTCATCTGATAGGTGTGCAGGAGGTGGAAGCCACTGTAACCAAAGGATAAAACAAAAAAAAATGACAATTTAATAAATTACAGATTAATGGTTTCTCACCATTTCTCAGGGTACTATTGTGACAACACCGTCTTTGAGCTGCCAGAAACAAGTAAGTAGTATAGCGACTGTAGGTGGCTGTCGGATCAGTGTGCCGACTGTCTTTGGGTAATGAGAAACTAGGACTGAATTTGACCAATAGCTCTTCTCAACTGCACATATTTTGAAGAAAAAAGCTTTTAATTAAGAGCTCTCACTGAACAACAGCTCTTAAAGCTACATTTTGATACAGGACTGCTTAAATAACAGGCACTCTGGATGAAGGACTGGCTCTAGTTGATTTTTGGACTTTTAGGGGTCATGTAAAACACACAAGCGCTGAGTGCGGCAGAGCCGAATGAAAGAAAGCATAGTTTATTTCAAATTATTAATTAAATAAATAAAATAATAATAATTAAACTATTTATTTTAGTCCTTTTTCGCTATTTGTTTTTCTATCTACTGCTCTACTCATCTATCTGCACTTTTCTTGCATAATTGTCCTGCCATTTTATCTTTGAACTAATAAATTGATTTGTTGATTGATCACAAATGAGCCCCCTTACAGGACATCCTTCTCCTTTACAAAGTTTTACTCCATACTAAACTACTTATTTATTTCAGGCGTTATCACATACGATGACCACCTACAGCGTGAATTACACTGTGGATGATCGCGTGTTTGTGTCAGACACCATGTACGCTGCAAGAGTACGGTCCAGTCCTAAAGGGAGTCATTACGAGGGACAGTGGAGCAACTGGTCTTCTGAGGTTTACTGGGAAACGGAGTCAGCTATGAATGAGATTTACTTGACACCGGCTGTGAATGGTGAGTCTCTTTCAAATGGTCTGCTGATCTAAACTTGATGAAGGGGATCTTCAGACTAAACAAAACTTCTGTAAATATATGTCCAGATCAAAGGATTGGTATCCATCCTATCAATGTAACTTTTAATAGATGGGGATCAGTTATTTTGAGGCCCACCTGATCCTTTGTTTATGTCCACCATCACACAGGTTTCCTAAACATAGAGCACATTTTGTGGCAGATATTCAGGTTTTATTCTAACCTACTCCAACATGTAGAAACTGATTTTTTTCATGTTCAACTTAAACTGCTGATTGAAATATTTTGTTGTTTGTTTTTAGTTAGCTAGTTTTACTATCATATTGTATTAAGCAAAGTTGTGACAAATTTTCATTTGTTGTGGCTGAGAATGTTCAAGCTCAGTTATAACATTACTTCGAAGTGGAATTGTGATTATGTTACTCATTTCTAATGTTTTTATTACAATACTACACTGAAGTGGATTTTAGAGCAATTTCTGAAGACAATTTTAGTTTGCTTACTTTATTTTATTGAAAAAACGGCGCAGTATATTTAATTGCAAGAGCCATGCAAAAATACTTTGTTTGTTTACTTTGTTACTTTTGCAAAAATAAAATAAGAAAACCTTAAGGAACTGTTTGGATGCAGACAGATGCAGATACCAATCAGGATTTGGTATCAGCAGATGCTCAATGTCAGGTGACTTGGATTGAGACTGGGGCACAAAAAAAAAAAACCAACAACAAAAAAAACAAATTGATTAGGACATCCTTAATTACTTTGATCGATCTTTCCTGACATATTTCTGTTTTATTTTAGTCCACACAGACCCCCCATCAAACACTTTTCTTTCTGGACTGGGTAAGGCGTTCATCCCCATAGGTGTGGTGATGTCCCTCCTTGGATTTTTGTGCTACACTACAATTAAAAAGTAAGGTCCACCTTCAGCTTTTGACTCCTAAGTAAATACCAAACCGTAGCAAAGCAAATGCCACATCCTACACCGAACACACACAAAAAACTATCTTCGTATTCTTCACACGTATAGGTGGAAACAAAGTGCCTTCATCCCAACTCCAGCCCCCTATTTCCACACCCTGTACACCGACTGCCACGGAGATTTCAAGGTAAGTTTAGTTCATCACATCTCTTACTGCAACTGCAATAATTGGTACATTAATACAACTACAGCAATCATCTGTGCAACTATTCAAAAGTGCAATATTCTTTCAACTCTTGAATATAGTTTATATTTAACATTTAACATCACAAATTGTATATTCTTGTTCTTCTTCCTCTGGCATATATCTGCTGTACATTGTAGCATCATAAATGTTTTCGAATTAACTTTACATGCTATTTTTATAAAAATAGCATGTAAAGTTAATTCGAAAACAAATTTAAATTTATGATTTTTAAAAATGTTTTAGATTTCATACTAATGCCAATTGTTTTTTTATTATTACTGTATTTCTATTTCTATTTTCACATGCTTGTGCTGGTACTTAACTCTATATGCTTGGCATCAGAGCGCCTTAAACAAACCACAATGTCCCCTCTCGGATCAATAAAGCATCTCTAAATCTGATAATGTCCCTAAACATGACTGTGATTACAGAGCTGGGTGGTTACACAAGAAAACACGGCAGACATGCTGAAGGCAGAGGAAACGGTCCAAATTGACACGCTCACCAAGTGTGCAGTGGTCGAGGAAGAAGAGTGTCCACCCCAATTTCACCACCAGTTCATAGAGGGCAGCACATACAGCAATATAAGCAACCAGTGCTGTGATATTTCTCTCCTGGGCATCCCCTACGCTGTGAGCACCATGGCTCCACTGTCATCTTCAGAGAGCTCGCTCTGCAGTCTGACCCTCAGCTCGCAGCCCGGCAGCTCTGCTGAAGGAGACTCAGGGTGCTGGCTGGAAAGGGACCCTCCCTGGTACTGCAATGAGTACTGCACCCTGAGCGCCTTCCAGCAGAGCAGTGCGGTCGCAGCAGAGCATCACGAGAGCCCCTCAACGAAATGCTGCACAACAGGGACCATCAGAGCGGAGACCATCACTGAGGCATGGGCTGATGTTTGCAAGTAACAACTGGACAGTGAAACAGTGTGATGAACTTTAAATGTTTGGCCTAAAAAGTTCAGCTGCACATATTTACACAGGAAAATGTGATGCTTCAAAAACACCCTAACTGCTTCAAGCTAGAAATATCTACAGTAAATTCTTGAGTTTTCACAGCAAAAATATTTGGCATTTTTAACATTATTTAGTGTGCACGTTTTTGGAATGAGTCATAGCATTAGGCATCACACAGATGATATTAAATATTGAACGCATAACCTTTTTTGCTGGCATCAAATGAGTAAATAGTTTAAAGGAATTGCAAAAATGTTTGTCAGACTGAAGAGACATTCATTGACATTTTTTTTTTTTTTTTAAATGACTGAATAGTTTTGCTTTGTCCCTGAAACTTTAGAAGCTAAGTTAAATTTGCTTTTTATTTTTCTCATTTAATAAATAAAGTGCTGAACTTTTGTAGAAAGTTTTATTTACGCCAACACATACATGAACAAAGCACCATATAACCTTAAAGTCTGATACAGAAGTAAGCCTACCTGCCTCAGTCATCATGGCCATTTTTATTTATTCCATAGCAAACACTCTGAATAACAAAAAGACAGCCAAGGCAGCAGATTCTATCATATATTACAGCATGCTGAATAGAAAACCTGGGAAAGAGAATTAGACAGAGCCATCTAGAGACACTAGTGAGATACAACAGTATAAAAGTGCCATTCATTATACAGCAGTTGAAATACTGACAATGAAATAAGCTAATTTTACATTAAATTTATGGAAAATAAAGGGGGAAACATAAAGGAATAGACCCTGTGAAAGAGCAATATAAAACAAAAAGACATTTTCTTCCTTGAACATTGATGACAGCCAGCTTGCATGGAGTCGAAGAAACTGGTACCGAGCTGTGTCCCTTGCACCACATAAGACAATTAATGTTTAAAAAGAAATGACCAGGGTGCTGAAGCACCCATCCCCTCCCAGCATTATGCGCCAACTGGCAGTTAAGAACGAAAAATGACAGGTCAGAGGAGAACGGATGGCACAGAATGTGTGGAGTTTAAATAGAAGTCTTTAAGCAAGTCCTGATGTGAGAGGAGCACATTCATTGAGAGACTGAGCGGGGAGGTGATTCTTGTTAAACCCATTCCTTCTGCCGCAGCGGAGCAAATCTTCGCCCTTACGAGGGGGAGAATTTTTTGGCTTGTGCTCGAACTCTTTTTTCATATTCTACTCTGTTTTGGCTGGAAAGGGGTTAAAAAAATAGCAGTTACCGTGGCGCTCTGATCATGTCCTCAAATCAGACACAAGAGGCATTTCAAAAACACTGAAACACATCATATTTTGACCAATACTGCAAAAGCAGAAAATGCAAGAATCCTCCAGATCTCTCTTCTGTCAGATTTATTTTTTGGGTTGTAAAACTGAACTGGACAGTCATGCTTGACATGTTTTTTTGTTTTGTTTTTAACGGCACCCCCATGTCATTTTAATCTTGTTCAAACAAATTAAAAACAATACGGTCTTCAGGACTCAGCAGCTCTGTAGGTGTCTTTGATGTGAAGCAAACTAACACCAGGCTGGAGAACCCACTGCCTCACAGTCAACCACTTTATTGTAAAGTGTGGATTTAAAAAAAAAATATGGACACACACACACACACACACTTTTCAGGACTGTATCTTAAAAGGAGCTGTATACGACTTTCAGAGCATTTAAAAAGCAGCAAACCAACATTTGCTGCTTTACCAACAGGACTAGTCAACATGGGTTAAATGATAATCAACCTTCTTGCAAGATCATAATGAGATCTTTAAGTTTCGGAAAATGTAAGTTATTAATACAAAGTGTGGACCACAGAGATTTACTGTAGTGGCAGTGCAATAAAGCTGAAGCATGACAACAAGCTAATAAGCAAAATCCATTCAGAAACATGTGGACATCAGCTTTATCAGGGTGATAAATGATTGCATGTTTTTAGTGTCACCTTTGACAGATGATGCTTCACGTCAGCGAAGATGCTCTCTGGCAGAGTGCACTGATGAGTGATGAGTGTTATTGTGTGAACGTATTTGACAGTGCTGCTGGATAGCGAACTACATCAGTTCATTTTCACCTTCAGGTTTTACAGTGTTTTCGAAACTTGAAAAGTCTTTGTTCTCTGACTTATAAGCATTTGTTTGTCACAAGCACAGTTTATTTTGAGGTACAAAGATGACAATACTGTTGCATAATTTAAGAGAACAATAAAGAAGCCCTTCATTCCTTTTGTAGTGTTACTGTTCCTTAGGATGTCTATAAAGTGCAAGAAAAACTTACCAGGTTCAATGTCGAAACATTTTTTTGCACTGTATATATTTGTGTATTAATGCTTTACATCTAATTTCCTTAACCTTTTTCAGACATGTAGGTCACTTTGTAAATCATCTAGTATTTTCACATTTCAGCATCACCTTTAAAAAAATAAATCTCACATCACTCACCAGTAGATTGTGTAAGCCTCTGCTTGGGCTGGATCCTGGATATTTGGTTCGTTTAGGAGTTCCTGGATACCTAATAAGATCTGTAGGATAAATGCACCAATGGGACAAAATCATTTTTATAATCAGCACTCGATTCATTTTTCATTTCTTGATGAGGCTGCTTCTACGACCTGTAAGTCACATTAAGTTCTGGGCCAGTTACAGGAACTCTACATTTTTATTTGGGTTAAATCTCACTAAATGATTCAAAAACTTGTGGCCCTTATTTTCTAGGACAGTCAGTAAACTGGACTAATTTGCAGACCAAAAAAATAAATAAAGATTTTAGATATTTTAAATTGAATATCAGAAAACTTCCATTTAATTTACCAAATTCAATCTTTTCAAGTTTTGACTGACTATGCCAATATATCCAACACTGTCAACATTATCATAGCTGCTAGATTGTCCTTTTAATGCTTTGCTGTTTTTCATGCAAATTAATTTGAGATGCAAATACAGTTTTAGAGGTATGGTATGAAACCAAAGAATCTACAAAAAAAGATTTTTTGGAAAAGCCCTATAATGTGAATGAGGTGTGCTTTGCAATGCAAACCTGCTTTATTGTGATGGCTGGTCTCCAGTCCTTGTCCTCCTCTAGAATAGATAGGCATACTGTGCCTGATGGATACACATTTGGGTGAAAGAGTGGAGGCTCAAATTTACCTGAAACATGAGAAAATGTTAACTGCACTTATGTTTCGGATCCATTACAAATGTCAGACAAGATAAACAAATTCCTCAAATGTCACTCGGCTTTTCCTCAGTATGCACCGATGGAATGTCCCACTAAAGGACGCAGCTTCTGTTGTTCTAATGTTATTTTAATGTGACATTCAAACAACACCACCCCTGTAGCTGGATAGTAGAAACATTATACATCAGTGCCCTCACACTGTGAACGACCCACAGAGGTAATGTAAAGATTTGGTTTACACAGAAGGCAAAATGTTTTGTGCAGTTGAATTGTCGCAAGCAGTTAAGCACCAGCTGTAAGCTTTATCAGCGCTCCAGCATTCAAATGATCACCGGCAAGCCACCACTTAACATCCGTATTTCTGTGTTTGGTTTGGAAGTCATTAAAGGGAACCTATTATGCTTCCCTTATTTTCTGTCATATATATCACGTTACAATGTCGGGTGTCTACTTTAAACATGGCCAAAGTTTCAAATCATGAGGTAAATGCATGTAGATGTTATCTCTGAGCAAAAAACCCCAGGCTTCAGACTGTTCTGAACACTCAGATAACATCAGTTTGCAATATATCTCTTCATGTGGTCATCTGCTCCAGACACGCTACTGCAAGTGTTTGCAATACCTACAATGCTACATGTAGCTCAATGCTAATTGTGGTGGCCCATGTTGTTAGTTTATCCCCAATTTCAGGTCGTAATTCTGCTTGACAAAGTTCAGTTGTATTTAAAAGCTTTTATTGGGGATTTTTAACGGGGAAAATGCTGGTATAACGCAGTCATTCCCCAGCTGCAAGTACGTTACATGCAGCTACATGCTAACTTCAGGGAAACGTGTAATATTGGTTGCTGATGTTGTTAATTTCTCCCAGATTTTGAATAAGATCCCTGAATATGTTCAGGTGTGTTTAGAATAGCGCTGTACCAAATTTAGAATTACGTCAGCTGGATGAGATTCAGGCGCTGAAATGGAGCATCTAAGACATGGTGAAAACAGGTGTCCCAGCACAGACAGTTTAAGGTTAATAACAATAATTTTGTTGTGTTTTTTTAAAATTTTTTTTTACATTAAACCATGTAAACATGTCCTAATGGACACCGTAGACAGTATATAAAAATGGATGACATGACAGCTCCCCCAGAGTCTTGATCCCCCCCTGCTGGCTGGCTGCAGCATCATAACCCGGTCGAACACTCATCAGCTTTAGAGAGAAAGCTTTAACATGGGTTACTATCTTACCTACAGAGATACCTTCAGATTATTATCGCAGCCCTATAGCAGACTGTGGTTACATAGCCTTTAGCTATACAATATGCTCTTCTTCATAACAAGCATACTTCAACATGCTGAAAGAGATTAATCAGTTTGGCTAAGTACCAATGAGGTGATATGTCGTCTTATTTGGCCACAGCACAGTTTTCAGAGTTGATACATCAGCAGGGACAATATTGAGGCTTGTTGCTTCTCAGTGTTGAGAGGGCTGAAAGACTCCTGACCTCATCTGGGCCATGTCAAACATTTTCATTTACTTAATGTGAGTGTCAGTTTTCTGTTGACAAGCCAGACTGTTACTCATGCCAGTGTCAGAAGAGAAACTATGCCTGCAAAATGCCCCCAAATAATGACATGTACTGTGGTATGCACCCCCGTTTAAATGATAGATGGCGTGTTTTTCTGTGCAGTCTAACTCACACAGATTTCTACAAGCACCTGCTACAGCATAGTAACAATGTGTAGTAATCACATAATAGTTGTGCTTAAACTGAACACAGGTTGTAGTCTGTAACTCACATTTTGGTGGTGAAGAAGGATAGTCATCCTTGAACAACATGCGCAGTTTGAACAGGCCTCCTTCCCACGGAGTCTGAGGAGACAGACAACTATTAGATTCATACATTCGTACAAGGTCCCACCAAAAATAATTTATTATCAAGTTAATTGTAAAACAGTCTTTAGGGACATTGATGTTCAAACTGTTACTAAGAATAATCAACTTTTCACAGATTCAGATGTCCCTGAATATTTTGCTGAACATGTTAGCATTCATGCTAATACAACAGTACATGCAAAACACTTGAGTTGTATTATACAATAAATTTGTTAAAACAGGGTGTCTCCAGGTATCAGTCACTAAATTTATTGTTTTTAAGTCCCTTCCAAGATATTTTTTTTAACCAAATTTAAGACTGATTTTTGGACAAATCATATTTTTCTTATTTTCTTTTGAGACCTAATATTTATAAAAAATGATTTTAAGACATTTAAAGATTTTTAAGGACCTGCAGACACCCTGTAAAACCATACACCTGCTACAGAAAAGTCAGGCCTTACAAAGATCATGTTTTATTTATCAATGGTTTCTATATAAAAAAATATATATATATTCTGTACGCAGACTATGAAACACCTTACCCCTTTCTTTCCCGGAATAGCACATTCCCAATTCATGAGATTCATGGTTCCATCTGGATTTTTTGTTGGTACAGCCACAAATCCCTGAAAAATGGAAGAGGAGAGTGCAAACATTTAATAAATCAGTGTTTACCATAGGACTTGATACCATCTACTGATGGCTTAAGTAGAACCTAATAATGACACTAAAAAAGTTTCATCTCTTAAGACAATACTTACAAAAGGATGGTCCTTCCGCCATGCCTTGCGCTCCTGGGCAAGCCGGCTCAATGCAATGCCTGACATGATTTGTGGACTCCTGGAACGACACAAAATATCAAGTCAATTATATGAAAATATTCCTAACCAGGTTTGACTTGGCAGGAAGGATTCACAAGCTCTAGACGTGTGGGGGTCACTGCCTTGAAAACTTGAACTGACCTTGTTGTCATCACATTGTTTTTTTTGTTTTTTTTTTAAATCAAGCATAAAAGCCAAAGGGATTTAAGAATTTGATTCTCTTCTCTGCTTTATTTCAGTGTAAATTAAACATATTTTGACCTACAGCAAAACAATCTGGGTTGTGTAAAGCTTTTTCATACACAAGGGTAGGACAGGGCTCAGCAAGTAATCAACTTTTCTTTCCAATTACAATTTTGGCTTCTAATGATTATGAAAACAAGATAATCAAGAAAAAACAATATTGTGCCACTTACCATTTTGCATTAATACTCTTGCCAACTTGGCAACTATTTGCTAGGTTCAGCAATTTTTCAGACCCTCTTAGTGAGAATAAGCCAGAAATCTATTCAAATATATTAGTTATTCATTCCCATACATGCTGCTCAGAGTAATGGGATTCCATGGCTCTTTGGCAAAATGTGCAGTCTCCCCTTTTCCAATTGTGCCATATTTATATTTATTCATTAATCTAAGTTTTTACATTTATATTTTTTAGTTTTTTAAGTTGAGTGTTTAAAGTTAAAAAAAGGGTTTTCTTTTAAGTTCAACAAATCCATAATGTTACCAAAGTTAATTAGTAATCATGTTAAATTAGCCTGATCACAATATTGACCAAGAATAATTGTAATTATGATTTTTGTCATAATCGAGCAGCCCCAGATATGGGGTTTGGCTCTTTCTACACGATTCTGTGATTCTAGTAGAGTAAATACTAACAGTTTTGCCAAAAGTCACAGGTAAGCTCATACCTAAAATGATTTAATATACAAATCAAAGTATCAGAAAACCTAATATTATCCCTGCAGTGAGCTCCAATAATCAGGCACAGTTATCAGGATATCCTGCACACATTTTTGTTTGGCGAATTTACTCTGTTATATCACCTGGACACAATTACGGCTACTTAATCTATGCATGGCGCATCATGAAACATTGTGTTATCATCTTCACTTTTACTGATTTATCTTTTCACACAGGGCGTCGTCAGTCCGCTTTAAATCTAATTAGGAGCTCTAATTAAGCCCCAACACTGGAATGTCTAATTATCTCTATAGCAACGATGCTTTGGAGGTAACGTTAATTTAAAAAAAGAGAGGCAAAGCAACAAAACGACACAAGCAACGACTTCAAACTGCCCACACAGCCTTAACCAACTTTCTAGTTATACTCTATGTAATCTGGAAGCCTTAACCACTTTTCATCAACCTTCCAGTTATGTGTTTTAAAGAATGGTTTAAGCCGACATGTCTGGCACGCTAAGGGGCTAGCAAAGTTAGCCGGGGGTGATAATGTCTACAAAAACCGATTCTCCTACTCTCTTTCGGTTGCGCCTTGTGTTGAACAAAAGGCCCCCGGGAAATGAAACCACCTACGTTTAATTTATTTGATGTTCGTTAAGTTTTACAGCAAACTTGCTGTCAACATAAACGTCAACAAACTGACCATAAAAGCTATTTGATTAGCAAGCTAACCGGTTAGCATCATAAGCTAACTCATGTGCGCCAGAATAATGCTATATCCTATCAGGCGCTGGCGCTGTTAGCGTCTGACACGGCCTGATGCAGCACAAAAATGCGCAATTGCACTTGATTTGAACACTATTTTGGATGACAGAAAAGTGATAACTGCTTCTCCTCTAACGCTTAATAACACCTACTTGGGACTAACAAACACGGATGTGTTATATTGTACGAGAATACACAATATGATAGTCCATTAAAGAATAGGGACAAAGAACGCCAGAGCTGAAAGGCGCACATTTGTGCATTACCAAACTAGCGAAAATGGCGCAAACTGAAGCGGGTAAAATATCACAATACACGACAAAATTAACATGTGCCTTAATCAAGGTGTGCTCCTACCTTTCAGTATGGCTGCACTGGCTCTGGTGATTAGGCGAAATGAATTAATCGTGTTCAAATCCCGTTAAACCCTGCAAAGTTTCCCTCCTGAAAAACCACCCGCTCCGACTCGAGACCAAACGGCAAAGCGAAATTGTCACCCGTCACGTACTTCCGTCTTTGCTTATATACACCATAGGAAGATCAGACTGCTAGTCTATGTTTCAACGGTATGTGTTTTTGAGTGTTATATGGACGTAAGGTATTTTTTTAACGTTAACTTGTTAATTATTTAATGTTTTTATAGGCAGTGTAAAGCTTCTGCTGATAGCATACAGCAGTAAAGCTCATCTTTGATTTGCGACAGTTGCTATCGCTGGTGCGCTATGCTGTTGTTTGTTATCTGTTCGGAAAATAAAACAAGCAAAGGTTTCACTTTAAAGCATGTGACCACATGTTTTTAATATTATGATTATCTGCTGCCCTTCTACACCGTTTATAGCTATGAGGGGAAAAAGTATTTAACTGAGGTTGCCCCAGTTGAACATACGGATTATAATCTTCTCTCGTATAACATCTTTGACCAGACTAAGGACCGTTGTAACGACTATGTTTGACGAATCTCATAATATTGTGTACAATTAACAACATAATTGGTATCAAACTAACTGGTGTTTTTGGATGTCAGAAATATTTTTTGAATACTTTTTTATACGGCTCTGGTTATTATTCGTCAACATTTAAACAGGCATGTATCCAGGCAACTAAGCCATTGCGACGTGTTGTCATGAATTGACACAAGAGGTCGCTATGTATCAAAAAAATAGCAATTTGTATTGTCTTATCCAGTTGTTGCAGTAGGTGTAAGGTCAATGCACCTTTTGGTCTCTGAATTTACCTTTCGCCTTGCTATGTGATGATGTACATGTTTGATATAATTACTACTTAAGAAAAGTAAATTGTGTATTCTACAATGAATAAAAACTGCTGAATCAAAATTAACACATTTTGGGGGAAAAAACACACAAAATGAATGACAACATTTTTATTGGGTTTACCTTATGCAAGACCATATAGATCTATCCCCTTAACCTCATACTTAGTTTGTACATTTTTAACATTGCATAAGATTGTATAGAATAGTGATCTATGTAGTGATATGAGAACCTTATTCATTGATGTAACTGTTAGATTGAGGAAAAATGACACATTCATTCCCTCTGATTACAAGTGTGATCATCTTCAATCATGCATTACAGTGGTCTGTGGCTTGAATACAAAACAAACTGGGCACTTATATGTATTAGGCTACAGATTTGATAAGTTTGTCCATCACATGAAATGATTATAAATGCCAAATGCTCGACCAGATGACCTGTTTGTTAAGGGCATTAAAAGGTAATGTAGCTGCTAAAAGTAGAAGGGTTAAACACCTCAGACCAGAGTATATCAGAGTGAAGTTACAAGCAAACCAAACACAAAACACTTTAAATCTCATTGCAGAAAAAAAAGTCTCAAAAGAAGACCCAAATAAACCTTTGCTCTGAGCCAACGCAGGTGAGTTTCATCCTATTAAAAAAAAGAGTATTTTTGCCGTCAGAGAGGGCGGAAAGCAAGATTGTCTGCAACGCTCAAGCACAGGCTGCCAGGAGTGGATGGAGTATCTTATCAGTCAGCACATCTGTGTGAATATCAGTCCATGTGGAGTGGGGAGTGCTAGTTGCCATCTGTGCAGTCACACAAGTCATACTCATGTTAACGTGTGTGCGGGAGTGCAAGACAGTACATAATTGGAAGGCTTAAGAATACTATAGCAAATGTAAACATAGCCTAGCTCCGGCAGGAAATCCAGTCTACTTTTATTGAACCTCTTTGTCAAATTTTGCACTTTAAAAGCCCTTGTGTGTGTGTACGTGTGTATATCTATATCAAAAACATGCATCCATACTTGTTTCCCCGACAATATAAAATTTTTTTTTAGTCAAGTGTATACGTGTGTACATGTGAGTAAATGGAGGTTTGTGTGTCGTTAACAAGTCTATATGTACAAAGTGTGCCAGCATTAAGAAAAGTTTACTCATCCCTGACACTAAGATCAATGTGTACAGTACACATAAGACATTGGATTTTGGTCATTGGGGAAAAAAAAGGCAACACTAAATGATTATTTGTGAATGAAATATCTAACCTATCAAAACCACACATCAAACCTGAAAACAACTTTCTATATATAAAAAAAAAGTGTTCTAAAATGCAGTATTTACATCAACATTACAGGCTTGTAAGCAATGTGCACAGTGTCGTTTTCCACTGTAGTGCTTGTAATGCTGTGTACGAAATCCACATAATTCAAAATGCTTAGAAGAATCTATCACAATGCAGGAAAAATACATTTGTTTTTGTTTTTTTAAATGTAACAGTCAACTTCATAGCCAGCCAAGTATAGCTTTGTTATTGGTTATCAAAACATGTTCCAGGCATGTTCTCAGTGAAAGACACCATGTTCAGCATCAGCTGTTTCAACCCTAACTCAGAAATCTCTGTACAAACAATGCAAAACAGAAGTTAACATTGTCAAGATTTTCTCATTTTAAAAGATCCAGTATAAACAACTTCCGTTCCAAGTTGTGTTTTCTATACAGTGTACAAAACGTGCAGTTTTTTTTAAAGAGTTAAATATTAATATTGAATTTGGATTATTTACATCAAAACAAAATCCTCTAGATATGATCAGAAAGTCCTTCACCACTGCCTTCAAACTTTTCCAGTCTCCAAAACCTCTCAAACCACAAGTACTTCCCCTCAAAAAGCTCTTTATCAGATCTTCCCTCAAACATAAACTACTTAAGTAGAACTCAGAAGTAGGCTTGGGTGGTATTGTGATATAACAGCATACCACGGTATTTAGAAATCATGACAGTATCATTTTCAATACCGTTAAAAATACAGACGCTCCTTTTTCTTTTTAACTAATTTTATGTAGTGCACAGCTTTAGCCACCAGAGGTCAGTCTCTACTAGTGGAACAGGCAGCTGAGTTGACGCAGACTGTGAGCGGTGGGGATAACCCTACAGGACTGTAACAACTGCATTGTCAGACCACTGGGGGAATCAGTATATTTTCACATCTAATTCAGTATATTAAGGGTTAATTTCAACACAATTAGAGCCGGTGATTGTTGGAACAGTGAACTAATTTAAAGACTTATAACCTTAAGGCGGTTTTGGTGATTTTTATTTTCTTACTGTTGAGTTTGTATCAGGCCCCCAGAAAAGCAGCTCAGCCTTGCAGCCAATTTTTCTAAGTGGCCACTCGTGGTATTATAGGACACCTTGAACTGCAAAAAAGGTCAGGTATGACTCTCATACGTGTTTGATTATTGGGGATTTTATATTTGTAAAACTGTCCTGGAGCCAAGAAAAGCTATTGAAAAATCATTAATTTAGTGGGCTGCATACCACGGAGGTAAACCCGGAAGCTAAAAGCTTTTCTGGCATATGTTCCTGACGTGCAACTCCACTGGAACGAAAAGGCGCCATCTTGGTATCCGGTATTTAGGTATTATTATAAATTTATGGTGTGTGTAAAGTGTGTGTTAAAATGAGTTGTGCTACTTTAGGTCAGAGAAAGAGAAACTTGAATTCAGGAGATGTACAAGATGTGTTTAATAAACATTAATAGGTGTAAAAATATTAACTTTCTTGTCGTTTAGTGAGTTTAAATTATTTAATTATTATTATTTATTATTAAAAGCTAAGAGAGCTTGCAGAACATGGCAAAGTCGCCGGGAGCATTAGGTTAATGCTGCACACAAATACCAAAATAGACCATGTTCTCTGGAGAAATTTCAGGAAGGTAAGAAAAATAAATACCACTCAAGCCTACTCAGAAGTCAGTGGGGAAAAAATAAAAAAGACGCCATTGTCTTGACACTGATTTTTAAACAATAATATCACTGTAAAACAGAATTCACATTTTAAAACACCATTGACTATTTGGCAGTTAACCTTAGATTTGTGAACATGAGGAGTTACGCAAAAAGTCTGGTAGATTAAATTTGATATAAAGTTGCTTTACAACACTAGAGCCATTTTACTTCTTTACTTCTTTAAAGCAGCAGAAATCCATATATGTGGGTAATTGCGTGACTATGGATACAAAATAGAGTATGTGGTCCCACAAGCAGCTACGCTAGCAAAACATTTACCTCTCCAGCAATAAAGAACATTAAGAAGCATCTTTGATCACATCAACGCCATATCAGGCACATATTTCTGCTGTATCTCTTAACTTGTATAGTCTATGTGAAAATTGGGCTTTAATATATCTCTTCATCTCAGGTCACTTCCTCATCACCAATAAAAGCTCCTCATCACCTATCACCCCTTTACCTGCAGCATCAAATCACTGACATTTTTGTTCACATAGCTTTCATTCTGGCCTAAGAATATGATCATTTCTTTTCTGACAGTGAATAGATACAGAAAAAGAATTTTGATTTAAAGTAAAAATGGTTCAAATGCATCTGAAAATGCATGTTGTATAGCTGGGACCCTCATGATCACAAATCTCAGTATAACTGAATGAAATCTTTGGAAAAATGGTTATAAATTTGTTTTTTGGGGGGTTAATTTCACATTTAATAGCCTAACTCTTTAAAATGTGCTAAATAAATGCACAATTCCCTTCTTAACATCACTAAACAATGATTTTGAGTTTGATACTTTGTAGTTATAAAGACCATACTGATTGATCCCTTACCAGAACCTTGAGTTGGAGGATATAAGAATTAACTCAATAGATGACCCTGAGTGAATCATTGGCCTTACGTGATGGTGGCCATATTTTATAGCATAAAACATTTGTAGATTGCAATTCCTTACTCTTACTTACGAAAAGAACTTGCCGCTAATTAAAAAAAAAAAAAGGTCCAGTTTAAACGTACAGGCACAATTTGTCAGTAAACAGACTTATTTACATCAAGAAATAAAAATGAAAACGGAGGGAAAACACACAAAATAAATGCACCCCCCCCCCCCCACTTTAAATCTCCATTGTGCCAAACGTTCTTCCACAAAAGATGATATGTTAGCATCATAACACCTGGAGCTCATAATACTGAGTCCTCTTCACATCCGGGAACCCCTTTCCTGAAGGATCTGCAGAGACCAAAAAAATGATAGAATGAATAAAAACTCCTTGTACCACATGCTCTGAAAATTCTTGAATACATTTACATGCACACATTTTTTGTCCTTATTCTGAAACAAAACGTCGTTCCTACCAAGCTGTTTACAGGGCTCATTAAAATTAATATTCCAATGATATTACTATTTACATGGAGACGTGCATACTGTTTAATGTGCCATTACATGTCGTTTATCATGTCAAATCATGAAAAAGTGAAAAAGCCGATTTGGCTTCTTTCTTTAAAAAAAAGTTGGGGTTGTGTTATTTGTGCATATCTGAAAACCTGTTGATATCCACATCTTTCATTATGTGAAAAATTAAGTGTTTCTCCTTATGACTAGAATGTGTGGGCTTTTCTTTTGGACATGCATCTCTACACCAGCTTTGTAAATTATTGGGGAGTTGTTTTGTGTACAAAGCTTGTGTACATAGCCAAGAGAAGACTCAAAGTTGGTGTGTCACCAGCCATGATAAAAACCCCTAGTGAGCAGCATATTCTAAATGTGCTGTGTATGTATATATGTATGTACAAAGAAAGCTCCTAAAACCCAATTAATATCAGTATATCCCACACATCCTAATCAGAAAATGCTACATTATGAAAACAGCCTATTTTGGAATATCCAAATGAAATATGCAGTTTACACGTCCTGTGTGAAATTCTGAATATTTAAAATAATAGAGGAATATTAGTGTGCATGTATACATACCCATTTAAAACCCGACTATGTAGAGTCCCCTGTATTTCACTTTGTAAGTTTTTTTTTTTTGTTTTTTTTTTTTTAAATTTCTATAACAGTGCATACTTTCCCAGCTAGGAGAACTTACTCTACATGTAGGCTCAATCGAACACACTGAAGACGGTGTAGAGAAAAGGGAAATATGGCACAAGTACGGAAAATAAAGCATTGAGACTACGCAGTACGGAGTTGTAAAGCCGACTCAGGGTGAGCTCAGAGCAGAGAAGCTTGTCAGCTGGGATCAACCTTGGTGCTGGAAAGACATGCTGCTGAAGCGAACCACAGCCCCCTGAAGGATTCTGAACTGAAGAAGAGATGAAGGGCAAAACTCAAACTCGGCACCTTATATAGGCACCATTACATATAGATTTCACAATTACTTCACTGGCAGGCACGGGATGAGCTGCACCTTAAAAACTGTCCTAAGTTTGTCTTCTTTCCTGGTTCAGAATTCAATAAAATGTCACAATGTAGCAAAGGATGGATTTTCTGCACTGAGGAAATTTGCACTTTTTGCACTCTATGCACACATGTCTGTACAGCCCTGCAACATGTTAAATAAAGATATTTGAAATCCAGACCCTTATTTAGTTCTGTGCGCAAGTCTTCCTTTGCTACATTATTATTTTATTACCTTTTATTTAAGCCTTCAAAATTATTCACTATTGACTCACTCATTATTACCTTTTTTTTTTTTTTTTTTTTAACTTTGTTTAATCACGTTGCACGTTGTTCAAACTTTGGGTGCGTCTTTTCTCCTTTGGGGCCTTGCTGCCATCACACATATTGAGGTAATCTCTGGGGTCTAAACCACAATCCCCCACACATTCTTTGTGCAAATCAAGTGAAACTAGAGTTGGCTCATATTAGGGATGCATCAATTATCGCCAAACATTGGTACGGTAAAGATCACAATAACCGATGGCAGTGGCCGATATGCTTTGTTGTGTCACATGAATTTGGCCCAGACTTAAAAACAAGGCTCCATAATTACAGTATCTCCTCGTCCTGGGGAAAATAGAAAATGTTAGGGACAAAAAGATCTCCCCTGAGACAGTAACTGGCAAAGGTAAATTATAACTTTATCATGCTTTGCAATGTCATCTTGTAAAATGTAGATTTTGGGCAAAATCTTGTATAAATACAGTTATTTCAAAAATAAATTTGTTGATGTTTTTATAAGCTTCATTCAGTGTAATGAAGAGCTGAATGATGCCAAAACTGTTGTTTGTTTAAAATGACAATGTCTTTGTTTCACTGACACAAAAGTGGGAATAAATAACAAAGAAAGAAAGAAAGAATGAAAGATTGGTGTCAGCTATCAGCCAAATTGTTATTTTAAACATCTGCATTGGCCCAGAACTTCACAACTGGTGCATTTCTAGCCAATTTAGATGCCATGAAATCTAATCAACAGAAAATTAAGGCTTATGAGTAAAATCTTATTAAAGACGTATCAATGATTTGACTTTAAAAACAATCCAGCGCTGTCACAGCAGCACTTCAGCTACCACTACTTTTGACAATGAAATGAACAAAGAGAGCGTAGTATGCCTTCCCTCCCTTTAAATGTCATTGAATGAGGGACAATGAGTCAAACTGCAGCAGCTGATGATTCAGCATGCCCTCCATTAACCAAGGCTGTGAGCATGACAATAATTTCAAGGGTCATTTTTACACTACCAAAAAAATGAGATCATCACCTGGACGGATGTATTCAACCGTACCCAACACAAACCATCTGGCTTTTGATCTGGCTTTGGCTTTAGACTCCAAAGCTGATTTTAAACATGGATTCAATCACTTTACTCTAGTTTAAGTATGTTATCAGATCAGGTTGTCTTTACGGATGTTTTTAGTAGTGTAAAGTTCGTAAAGGAGGCAGAGGGAAGGAAGAGGGGACAAACCACGGAGGCCTGGTGGCGGGACTACGAGCAGTTGAGCGCTCACCAGTGAGTCATAAGTGCTCAACCCTAATCAGAGTCATTCATTTCATAATCCGTCTCTCCGTCCTCGCTCTGAGCAACATGCAGCATGCAGACAGCACAGAAGAAGACAAGAAAGGCATGTTGTAAAATAATGGAAATGAATGGAGGTGTAAAATGTTGGAAAGGAGAAGAAGAATGTGAATGCTGTGTCAGCATTCACATCAAAATAAAGGTAAGGGGTTTAAGTTCAGAGGGGATTAACAAGAAGAGCTACATTTGAGCAAAACTTTTTTAAAAAGTTAGCAAAACACAAGAAAACAAGTACAAATGGTCTCCAAGGGCATCTTTTTTAACCAACCCAGTCTCACTCCAAACTCAGTTTATACCAACGCTTTGTCAGTGGCCCTTGATGACAGAAACCGACGCACCAAGGCACCCTTAAGCAGAGGACGCTTTTGATGCTCGGAGCAACTGCGGTAGTATTAACAATGAGAAGGTTCACATAAGACAGGCCAGAGTGGAAGTGGATCAAGCAAACGTTGGACTTTCACCCAGGAACCCACCGTTCATTTACAGTGTGGAAAAAAACACAACTATGAGATTTTATATTATTATATTAGTAACAAACATACTAATTTAAGCCAAATCCTGTTTTTTTTTTCAAAACCTAAACAAGTGCTTTTGTTGCCTAAACCTAAGGAAGTAAACCGAATTTTTTTTTTTTATTAATTTATGTCCTAAGATTTTTTTTAAAAAAAGATACTATGCATTACTGAGTAATTATGGTACATTTTCTGTGAAAACTTAAGTTTATTTTGAAAATACACAATACATGTAAATAGAGACGACATCCGTGAGCATCAAAAACTGATGCCGGAGGTGTACCTAGAGGGTCACAGTTTGACATGTTGGGCCACGGACTACATGATGGTATTGTGCGTTTGTTTTTCGTGTGTGTTAAAGTTAGAATTAAAAAAAACAAACAAATTGTGACATTTATGCCAAATACCTAACATATGCTTGCTACACAAAGGAGAGGTAATTTTAAATTCAATTCTTTGCATAACTTATACTGAAATTATTTATACTTGAGGATCCAGTTTGGATATGATGCCCCTGGAAATCATTGAAACAAAATTTCTACGGTCTCTACATTTGGGTGAAAGATGCACCTGTAGTGTATAATCTTCCTATCAGAATAATCAGTAGCATGAATATAAATTTAACAGCGTGCTTCTTCATGTGTAGTTTCCTTTAAGGAGCAGGGCCCCTGCAGGGACAAGCTGGTGGGAGTTTGAATTCCTCATGGATTGCCTTTTGTTTACTCCCAAAGAGAGAATGACAGACCTTGCCAATAGCACCACTAATCTGCAGACCGGCGCTGTCTTAATGCCCCTAACATGGTTGATACTGTTGAGGTTTTGTTTTTTTTAATTTCAGGTAAAATCTACCACAACATAAGTCTAATAGTTTTGGTGGAAACTCCTTTGTGTGGTCAAAGATCAAGCTGAAAGTTCCTATATCTAAACAGGAAAGCACTGTTCAATCATTAATGTCAAAATTTACATCTGCTTTGCTTTAATTTACATGCATTTATGTTCTTTTTCTCTGATCACTTAAGGTTATACAGGCAGGCTGTTTTTATAACTGAGGGACTGAATATTCACAATGTTCTCCTTCATAGAGCTTTCTCATCAATAAACTAGAGGTGCTTTCAGTCCCCTGGTGGCATGTTCATAAATGCGATGCATTTAAAACATCCAGCACAGGCCATCATTCACAGATGTTTGCTGCGGTCTCTCCACACACACTCACACACTTACCTTAGCCTTCTCACTGGGCTCACTGTTTGTCCCGTATGATTGATTGTGCAGCTCCTTGGAGACTACACACAGGAACTCGGCTTGGTCTTCGTTTCCGTAGTTGTAAGAGGAGCCTATGCTGACCAGCTAGAGAGACACGAGAGCAGAGCAGAGGAAGAATTAGCCTTAGACTGATGAAGTAGAGGCAAAAACTGGGTTACTCATGGTGGAAAAACAGAGTTAGGGAGACATTAAAGCAACAAAAAAGAGGTTGGAAACAGATCAAGGACACAGAGGGTCTACAGGGTCATGCAGCTCAAATTTATGTCTTGTCGATATATTATTTCAGACATAATAGGACAAGTTTTGCTAATTAGACAGCTCAAAATAGTTCATGCAGACTATTTTAAGTATGGTCTTTGTCACCCTGACTCTGAGGACTGATTTTAGGATTCATTTGCCTTTATTAGTTACAACATATAATATTAGATACAGTGGGAATTACACATAAGGGTTATCAGTGAGATTTAAATTCAGACTGTCCTGGTAGCACAATTACATCGTACACTGAGACGTGGTTTGAACTACAAAGGTACTTTCAAAACTTTTTAGAGAAGACGTCACACTAGCAGATGTATTACTACTTTTTTTTTAGAATCCCAGTTTCTCAACTGATGAAAATGTGTAATTCATTTGATTATTATTTTAGCAAAATATTAAATACATGAAATGATTCGGCTCAAAAAAACTACCCTCATTTGATATTTTTAGAGATATTAATTCTAAAATATACATGCCAACAATTTAAAATTTTACTCGAAAAAACCATTGGACAATTTGGTTTAATGCCATCTTCATAGCAGACTTTGAAGGTTTTTTATTTTTGTTACTTTACACTTTAATTATGGTGTTGAATTATTTTTTTTTATTATGAAATACTGTTATACAACTCTATTTCGAAAATATCCAACGTTTATATGTTGAATGTGTCGATAAAGTTTGAAAAAATATATAAATAAAAAAGTTGTACACTGAGACCACTAGATCAAAAGGGCAACCAACTTAAAATTTACACTAATACATCAAGAGAAGGTTCCTAAACTTATATCAAGAGTTTAAGGGTACAGAGAAAAGTGTGAGTTTCAATTTATTACATTCATAAAAACGATTTATTTTTTTCTCAAGACCTGCGATCCATAAAACATTTCTGAAGATCAAACGGAAAACAGAAAACTGAGTTACCTAAGTGATTGCTGCACACAGAAATAAAATAATAAGTGGTCCACAAAAACAAGGTAATGACAGTAAAAGAAATAGAACAAAGATGCCACAGACAGAAAAAGATAACCAGTAGACAGTTAATAAATATAAGTGTGGGGACTCGACCACAGGAAGCAAACATGCTGGTTGAAAGAAAAAACACTGATGGGAAGGGGGACTTTGGATTTGACTTGGGAGGACCAGGCTTGTTTAAATTAAACACTTCAAACACATCGATGCAATCAAGAGTTACAAAATTCTGTATCTCCTACAAAGCAAATAAAGAAGCACACTACAAAGCAGCTCACTTCAATTAGTAACACCAGCTCCATGTTTTAGCTAAGATTTAAATGATGGAAACACCACAACAAAGTTGACATGTGTAAGATTTTCTCCTGTGCTTCAACAACCGCACTTTTTAAGATCATTATGATCGGTGTACTGGATACTATGAGCTACTTTCATTGCTTCCGCAAACTCCTATGGATTGCCATTTAAGTCAATATTAACACTAGAATACCACCATTGGGTTGTATGCCTCTCTGAACTAGTCAAGTTGCACATATAGTTTACATTCGCTCACATCTTCCTGGAGCAGCAAAGAAGATCTATACAATCAGCACAGTTTCAAGGTGGGCACCCAAGATTACTATCACCAATCAAGTATCTCATCAATCGTCTGCCCTTCTGTTATGACGTGAAATTATGGCCAGATGACCAATTTTGCAAAACATTACTTTGTCACAATGAAGCTGACCTTTAACATTTGGATGTAAAATGTCATCCTCATAATTTTATCCTATTAGACATTTGTGTAAAATTTTGCCACAATTAGAGTATGAATTCTGATCAGTTTGTTCTTGAGTTCTTTGCACCACAATTGAAGAACCCCCCCCCCCCAGGCATAGAGATAACACGCAAACATAAGGGGGCAGACAGACAGATGTTGTTTAATTTGTGGTTTAGGATGATTGTGAAAATGAAAATCTAAATATTCTCTTTAACTTTCTTCACCGCTCACTTTGGGCTTCTGTAGTTCATAGTGAGCTGCACCCTCCCCCCACGCTTACTTCCCAGAAATATACAAACACGACAACATGACATAATTAATCAGTCATAACTCAACAGGTACTTTTATTAAAATATTCTGGGGCTCTTGAAACTAGTGAATATCAGAATTGCTGGTTGTGGCAGGCAACCTAAAAATAATATTCTGGCAGGGAAAGTGTTAAATAATTTTTGAAATAAATAACTTAAGATAATAAATATATAAATAAAAGATCCTTGAAATAAATGCAGAATCATAAAATAGAAATGCCCTGAAATAAAAAAGTAGCCCTTCTGAAAAAGTCCTTTTTAAAAAATGTATGATGTCTATAATTGTATTTTTATTGTATTTACATTTATGTATATATCTACTGCCTCTTTTTTTATTCCAAGACCTATTTCATAGCAATATTTATCTATTTCATAGGCATTCGTATGTATGTAATGTTGACTTAAATGGCATTCCTTACAACTCTTGCTTTAGGATTGAGAAGGAACGGAGAGCAAAACCCAAATTCAACCAAATGAAAACAAAAGTGAAGCTTCTGCTTATAACAGCATGTGGCTTTTTCATCTGAGCACTGAATGTGTCAGTCAGGAAAAGAATTGGAACAAGAAAATTCCACACATGGTATCTTTAAGTACAATAAGCTTGGTAATTTGTCACTTTTCTTTTCAAAGTCATGTCAGTTTGAATAAAAGACACAAAATGACACGAAAGGGACGACATCTTCAGATAAAAAACCTCATGCACACCTTAAAAAACATGAGAAAAAACAGAGCGATTCCTCTTACTGAACAACTGCTTTTTCTGCTGAATGTTAAGTGTGTGTACACTGCAGGCTACATGTATACCGTCTGAACCCAGGTGTGCATGTTCAGACATGTATCGCCTCATTAGCCACTGCTGCCGGAGACTTGTTGTTGTTAAGCAATCTCTCTCACATTAGGCATCAACGCAGCAAAAAAGACAAAATTATCTCAACTAGCTACCACGGATCCCACTTGTTATGCTGCAAATGACTCAACATGCACCACATCCTAAGACTTTCCGTGTAAAATACGCTTCAACAACTTCTCTATATTAATGGAGTCTGAAAGACAGCAGCATGTCATTAAAGCTCATCTCCCCAGAAGACTCTCCTGGGCTGACGACCCAGCTTTAGAATTTGCATAGTGTTTTCTAGGAGTTTGCCCGTCTGACCTGTGTAAGGAGATTAGAGAGATTTCAGCCCTAATGGGAGATCCAGTGATCCCTCGTCTGAGAGAGCTTCATTTACATATAATCGCACACCAACACCCAAAAGTGTGGTTCCTCATTAGAAACATTAGCATTTTGGCAGTTCAAGCTGAAAAACAAACTCTCATACTAAGTTGGGACTATACACTCTTGAAGGGACAGTTCACCCCCAAATCATAAAAAAAAGAAAATCCCTTATTGGCCAAGTTGTGTATCTTAGGCATTCATCCAGGTGATTTTATTACCAAGAAACGTAACCATGCACCAACAGACTTGTGTTTCTTAAAAGCTAAAAAAGCAATAACTATAGATGTAAACATGCCAGGTATAAAGCAATACATTGAGAATTTTTTAACATGTTGCTATGGAAAACCTGACATATATTACAAAGGAAAGCTGGCAGTTTTTGAAAACATCTGGGGGATCTTCATGGACCGTTTGAAACTAAATGTTAATAAAAATTAATAAAACCAAGAAGGGAGTAAGGTTGTGGGATTTGGAAATAAGAATATGAAGTGTTGTAGCCCATGTGATCTTCAGGATTTCAATATAATGTAATTACTGTAAAAACTGAATACCATATTTGCTGCCAAGATTATTTTATCTTTATGTAATATCTGTTATAATTGAAAAACCCCAATAAAAATACTGTAAAAACGGCACTACTGAGCTGGCTAAAGTTACAGTTCAGCCGAGGAGGAAATCATTACTGTTTACGCCTCGTGCTGTCACGATCACAAGCCTCTCGTCAATGAGCGGATGCTTCCTTCTGCGCAGAGATACAGTTGGCAGGTGTAGTTCCTCAGAAAGAGAATAGTTCCCACATTAAACTGCTCAAAACAAGGATCGTCACTTCGTTATATTGAGTAACTGGGTCATGATTTGTTAAAAGAGGGATTAATGTTGAGTTTTTCAAATTTATTTTTTGGTGCATTAAGCGCCACAAGTCCAGTGGCAGCTAGTATTCAAGAGAAGGAAGACATATTGGCAGCCGATATTTCCAACACACTGCAGCTCACACCAAAACAACCTAGACTGATAAATAGCGCTACAGGTAAGACGAAAAAAACATATTTTTTGATATGGGGATGGACTGTTCCCTTTAATGTCTGAATATATTTTATTTACATTACCTGCTGGGAAGACAGAACAACATTCACTTCTAACCAACCAGCACTATATTACAGCACAGCCCCCAAAACAGCCAAGTGACTATATCAAAGCAGAACACAGAAAGCTGTTGACAGGCTTAAAAACTGTGAATGCATAATGAATTAAAAAAAAAATAGCATAATAAAAAAGAAAAAAAAGAAACAGACAAGAAAAAAAATGTGTCATGTTCTCTAAGCCTCACTGGTGAGCAAGCAGAACAAATGAACACTGAAAAAGAATCAACTCATAAAATGACCAACAGCTACGTGTCTACTTGGGACAAACAATGGCCAACGGGGTGTGTATGGACAACATGGGGACCATGCAGTGACCAGCCCGTGGACAGAAATTTGTTAGACACACCTCTCCGCTGTTGTTTGGCAAAGCAGACTCCTCTCCCTTCACCTCCCTTGACACAATCAGCAGAAACTCTGACTGGTGGGCCCGCCCGTAACCTATACTGACAAGCTGCAACAACCAATGAGAGCACAGAAGGGATGCCCGGATCATGTATGCGGACATTGAGAAAGATGTGATTTGCTTGTTTGGCTATTCAGCCATTTCCAATATTGAGGATTGGACTTTCTGGGTCAATGTGAGCATAGCGAGGTGGGTGAAGCACATGAAAGGAGGATTGCTGCCGTGACCCTGCAGGAAGAGATTTACCTGTTCAAACTTCCAGCCGTCAGACATGGTAGACACCATCTGTGTCAGCTCCTCCTCCTGGCACTGCAGCACCCGGTACACATGCTTCACTGGAACCTGAGAGGAGGACAAACACATGAGAGAAATTGGATGAAATAAGTTACACAAAAGTAATGGAACGGGAGTGTCACATTTATGGAGAAATCTTTTTGAATACAACTTTGTGTACCTGTGATGTTTTACAGTCACGTTCCCTGATCTTGTCCTTGATGAGCTTTATTAATGATGTGATGTTGTAGAATTCTGCTTCTTCTAGCACGCCTAAAAACAGTGAAAAAGAAACATTTCAGCTTTTAAAGCAAACTACTATAAAAAATAGCATCTATTTGCGGGTTTTTTCAGAGATGTGGGCGTGATGTGTTTGGATCTATACTATTCCATCCAATCTAAATACTTGTATTCCACTTGCATTCTGCCATTGAGAGGGATTTTTTTGCAGTCATTGCTATCAACGATTTTTCAACAATAATGGACTCAAATATTGACAAGCAGTGTTCAGAATTTTGTTACCAATTTGTCATTTTTGTTTTTATTTGGAAAGCATTTCTTAATGTTCAGCTCATATTCTCATATCCACAGTGACGTTACCTTCCTCTGCCAAGTCCCTGTTGAGCACCAGTTTGCCATGCCTCAAGTAGTTAAGCACTGGCCCAAAGTATGTGGGGTCTCTGTCTATGAGATAGGCACCAGTTTCATCCTGAAAAGCAGAGAAGAAGTAGGATTAGATTAATAGAATAACACTGTATTCACTGCCAATACTTTAAAGAATTAAAAAAAAAAACCAATCCAACATTTAGGAAAAATGCTTCTTTCTAGTCTGAATTGACATTCATCAGAAATTTTGCACTGAGTATCTTGCTGTGTGAGTCTTGTGGAGAGGCGTTGACAGAAGTAGTTAAATGAAGCTCATGACATCCTGAAATTTTGAATGAAATCTGTCTCAGTAAAGCCATTCTTGTCCCGATCATTAGCTGGGCGATATGAAAGAAATAAAATACCACAACATTTTTTTTTTTACAAAATACCTCAATATTTATACTGTGATGATATTGTAGGGTCTAAAATGAGTGCTTATAAATAATCATCAGTAATATGGATATAGAGACTGAATGGGTAAAGGAAAATAATTTGTAAAAAACTAGAATCATTTGGTAATTTCAAAAAATTACATCACTTTACTGTAATGCAGCCTTTAACACCAGGAAAAGACAACACTTGCAGTATTATAATAACCAAAATTTTAAACAGTATCTAGTCTCATATTACAACATTGATACACACTGCCCAGCCCCATCATGATCACACCATCTTTGCACATCAGACTCTGCATACACGCACATATCTGTACAGAAGTAACAGTGATTGCTCAACAATAGCTACATTTAAAAATGTAGCTCTCTTTCTCATCATCGTTATCTGCTCACAAATATGCTGGCTTCCACAGCACAACAACTTACAAATGAAACAGTAAATGCTAAAGTGAATGGCCTCCATGTTTAGTTCTGTATGACAAAGTGACATCGTCGTTCTTATGTGCATGCTGGTCAGTTCAGTACTGTGACCAGTTGACACATTTTTGAAATGATTTGAGACGCAAAAAAAAAAAAAAATTGGATCTGCGCAATGAATCTGAATGATGACAATGTTGTCATTGATCACAATGACAATTTTATTTATAAGCATCCACTACAGAGAACGCAGTGTAGAGAGATTAAAATTATTTCAAATCTTCTTATCTGAAATTGGATTCTCAAAAATATCAGTGTTTCTTTAAAAAGAGGCAATCAATGAACAGGCATATATCACAATCGAAACATAATCTGGAGGTGGGGGACACACAACACTGTGCATCACTGAATAAAACTCGAGGGATGAGAATTATGAGGTCAGCTCCTGTGCTGATAATCTCTACAGGGGTTGAGAGAACGTGCGCACACAGAGCCACACACATGTACAACAGCTTTGGGATATCACTTCACTATTCCCACAGGCCTTGGGTTTGATCCCGATTCCTTCACAACCACTGGGTATTCCCCTATTTCTGTAAGTACTGTGATTAGACCGTCTTTGTCTCGTGGTAGAAGACGAGGCTAAAACAATTAGAGCAGAACATAAAAAGATTTGGAACAGCAGGCTGAATCCACCAAGGGGACCAGGAGAAAGCACCTTGGCTTACAATCGACAATTAGCCCAGTCTGGTCTGTTACATAGTTGGCCTAACACATAATATGAGTCTGTTTGAACAGCTGTCTAACTACTGCGGCCAACGGCAGTTTAATGCTAAAAATCATTTAATATGACGTGATATTCAGTGAGTCAAACATGCTTGACATTTAGTAAAACACTCAGCACGGCAGACAGGCCTTAGGCAAATTTCGTGCTAATCCTCAAATGCTACAGGATGTTTGACTTTGCATCAGTCGAGCAATATGGCTGCTGAGGCAATGATGGCAAACAAATTACAGCATCGCTGGTTGCTGCAATATTGTCAAACACTGCAGGCCATGACCAAACTCAAACAGCCAAGTCTACAGTGAGGAACACGGACAACATTCATAGTTACCTTGTCTTCACAGGCCTAGTGATGGATTCAACTCAAAACCCATTAATCTTTCCAATAATGAGAAAAGGTCCCTGTGCACTTTCTTTTGTAATGAACCTGAACCCTCCTGGCTGGTTGACCTCTTTTCCAATGCAAAAATATCCCACTGGAGCCCGATGGAGCTCTATTTTGGTCTTATTGCCCTGTGTCAGTTCCTTACATTTTCATAGTCACTCAAGTTTAAGCACAAGCACAGGTGGCCCTTTGTGGAGCAAACAGACCAGGCTGCACAACTCACCACATTCAAATTACGCTGTACATAATGGCTGATTTTAACATTTGGCCTTCATTAATTCTTTAATGCCATGCACATAATATTTCTACATGTGGTCATCTGTATTTACTGCTTATCATTCTCCTTAGAAGGAACAAGATGAGCCTAATATGCTGGATCTGTCACTAAATTTGAGCAGTGTAAACGTCAACACTACGCATGGGGATTGTTAATTTTTATTGATACTGATGCCATTATCGCCTGATCAGTCTTTATCAATGCCACTGTTGATACTTTTCTAATGTTTGGTGGAAAGACAAGATGCCTTTTTAGTATTTCTTAATATTTTGATTTAAATATTTACTTTGAAAAATCTTGGCATAAGTAGTTTTAAATGTGTTATATGATGTTTATAGCTCATGATGGGATGTTAAACAGCTTGTAATTCTATCTCTTATCCATTTTATATTGCTGGGAAAAAACTGTTTTCACCCAAACGACTATCATTTAAGTTTCTCGCCAAAAACAAAAAAATAATTCAGTTTCTGTGTTTGATGTGCTTTAGGATCACATTTTGTTGATAAAAATGATTAAGCTTATTTTTAGGGTACCCTAGTGGTTAGGGCTTCATCCCCTAAATTTGTAGACGTTCTCCTTGTCTGGACCTAATAAACTGGGATTTATATAGGCTGATGTCAGCCTAAAAACTATGAGAAAATGTATGATTGCCATTGTTAAAAACATTTTGATATGTCACAGTAGGAAAAAGCACAGAAGTACGTAAACCTAATTACGCATGGATTCCATGTAACTGCTTTGGTGTCAGGTATCCTGATATTGTGCAAGCTGGCTCACTGTCACACTGGGACACCTGAATAACAGAGCTGTCGTTAATGTTATTACCAACACCTGTGCTCATCCTGCCATTACAAGTCAGAACGTCTGCAGTGGAAAAGGCCAACTGCTCTATACAAATAAACTATTGTATGCTACCTAAAAACACTCCCACTGATCACTCAGTGCTGAGTGTACCAAACTTCTGTAAACCTTCTGCTTCCTGGCGTAATGTGCTGACAAGCCTGTTGCCGGTCCTCTGGGTGCACATGCATCATTGGGTGACAGTGACCCAGTTCAGAGAAAGATGATTATAGGGGCTCTGATATGTGGGCCCATGTACACAAAGGGGACAGTGTCTTTAATTAAAAACAAAAGGCTGTGTCTCTGGGGGCCCAGGCTGGGGAGCACTGGGAAACAAACAAAGGGGTGGGGACAGTGAGGGAACAGGAGAAGGGCTGTTGGGATGTTCTGTAGATAGGCAGGGAAAGAGAGGGAATTAAGAAGTTTTTATTTATTTGGGACACTTGAAACTCAGTCTGAGAAAGCTCACCTGAGGGCTGTGCTACGAAGCAAGATCAACAAAGCCCAGCTCTGTTTGCCTGAGCTGTGCTGACAAACTCTGAAGCCTCTGTCAGAGATAACGGGTACCAAGAACCAAGAAGAAGGTACCAAGAAGGTTGATCAAACTGCGTTGTTAATTTAGGCTTTTTGCTTTCGACTTCGTGGGAGTTGCCATAAAATCAGTCGATCAATGCGTTCAGAATGAAATAAAACTATATTCTTGCTTGGATTTTTCTGCATCACTGATAAACTGTAGGCTCCTGTGTCAAAGAAAAAAACACAATGTGATATATACAGTAAGCGCTGTCGCCAGCTTCCGAAATTATCACGCATCAGGTGCCAAATGTGGGTAGATTTGACGTTTGGCAAGTACATCTGCGAAGGCTATCCACCACACTGGTGGGTAAATGGTTGTGCCAAAATGGTCATATATTAAACTATGCTGAGAGTCTCTGCTGCGTTTTTTGGTGTCATTTAAAAGGTGCAATCGGCTGCTCCTAAGTTGCTCCTGTGCTGTCTCTGTCCCACACACATGCACACACATTATGCGATACCTGACCACTGCAGGCGCTACAAGTTCTGCAGCACAGTTTACAGTACGGGACATCACCTGATCCGCTATAACTTGCCACTTGTCTGCTGTGAGCTAGCGTTGCGCTCCTTCTAATGAAGGTAATAAAATAATAACATGGAGGCCCCCAAGTTTCAACTAAGAAGGCAATTTATTTTTTGCTTCATGCATTGTCAGCAGCAGAGCATTCACTCCACTTGTTCCTTTCTTACCTGCATTATATATTTCAATAATTCTACTTCAGATTTTGCTCTAGCCTCTTCTTTATGTTTGCATTCTACATAATATATTACTGTCTCAATGAAATGTAAAAACAAAAACAATTGTGTACATGCAATGGTGAGTCGAAAAGTTAATTTCAGACACTGCTTGTAACTCCATGGCTTGGATGTACTTTATGTAGCATGACGGCTCAACAAGTTAAATAAGGCACATTTATAATGTATTACCTCAGCTGACAATCTGTATCGCTCTTGACACTGACTGTAGAGTGACACTACGCAACAAAGCTGTAAAAGCTTCAGTTGATTTCAAGCCAAAACAAAAATCAGTTCAGACAAGGTTAGGTCTGCAGCATAAGTTATCATGGTGATATCGTTTGGTTAAAAGAGAGCCACCTTCATAGGACAAGAAACTCTGGCGTTAGACTAAACATACCTTTCTAAGACAATAATCTCACTTTTTGGTACAGCTCTCTGATCTCTATATAATATTATGATCATGAAGATGAACAAAACTATCTTATAGATTTGACTAGGGACGCACTATCATTTGGACGTCATCCGTTGTGGCAGATACTGGCTTTGAAATGAAATACCAGAATTGGCCAACATGCTTATTTCTGCTGATATCACAAACTTTTTTTATTTTAATTGACAAAATGAACATGCATAAAACATCACACTTAAGTTGAAGTATTTTTTCCTATTTTGCACAATTAATAGATATTATATACACTGAAAAGCATCATATTTGATGTCTCCATTTGTTGGTGGGCCATCACAAGAAGAGTATGCATAATATAATGTTATTTCAACTACAGAAGAGACTTGATGATCACTAAAATTAGGTGGTGAAAAAAAAGAGGATATATTGATATCAGTATCAGATATCGGCCAAAAGAATTGTTATGTATGAGCATATCGGATAGCCACAAAAAATCCAATATCGTGCATCCCTACTTATGACTATTAAGGTTTAAGTGAAAAACCTCAACATACTATCTTGACAGACACTTCATATCTTTCAGAGGTTTATAATGAATAAAATTACTAAACCTATATGGGAAAAGGCCAACTGCTTAAACCAAAGAGACCTGGTGTCTAATACAACGACAAGTGTCAAGACCGCCTTGAATAACCACCAAAAATAGGCTTCTGCATGGTGTTTTGTGGTTTGGCCTTGCAAAAATACTGAAACTGCTAAGCCCTCCGTATATACAGCAACAAGAGCCACGTCAAAACACGCCTAACCTCGACTTGATTCAAACTGAAGATAACCTCAAATTGAGGTAAACAAAAGCTAATTAGAGGGGTGGGCTTCATAGCAGAGGGAAGTGTAGAGTATTAACCTTATCATTCTTCTCCTACTCACAATACATATCCTCCCACAGGAAATACCGTGGCGATCCACCCTACAAGCATTTGATGTCCAGTATGGCTTTTTACAGACACATTAACATGGAAAGTCAATCCTTAATTCAACAATATTGTCAAGTAACTGCGTGCTTGTTTCCAAGTGCAACAATAGGAGTACTATATACCAAGACTTTGAATGTACCAATTCACCAATTCAAGCCAGACAGATGTGGGAATATTTACTCTAAATTTTGTATATACTTTCAAACGATATTCCAGATGTTTGCCTGTAATTATCAAAGAAAAAACTGCAGGAAATAAAAACAATTAACACTACCACAAAAAGTCATTCCAACTTGCTCAGACCAGTAATAAAAAGAACTAAAGCATCATCAAACTATGCTCTGCCTTCACTGCAGTCATGCTGGAGTCCAAGCCCACTGCAGAAACACTGTTTAAAGATGTTGCAGTAGATCTTTTGAGTCACATGACTGAAGCTACTTAGCCAAGTGGAAGTCTGATCCTTGTGGACAAGGAGCCAGGAGTCCCTTTGGAGTAGAAGCAGTAATGGCATAGTCAAATAGGCCTTCATCTTTTAAATAATACACACATCACATCAAGGCTATATTATATGGAACTATCACATATTTCAAGATATTTCACACTGCATTTGAATGCTAGTTCAACTTTTTACAAAGGCTGGGAGGAACTTCTCGCCTTTCAACTATTTTCATCTCTGCAAGGCAACACCATCAGAACGTTTTGCAGAACAATTTATGATGAGCAGTGCTGCAGGCAATAAATGAACAGCTCCTTTTAAAAGTCCCCTAAAAGCTTTGCTGTCATGATGAGAGGCAGTTAAGTAGCTCCACGGCTAAGCTGGCAAGCCAGGAAATCACTGCAACCTGGAGCTTTCTCCTAGCAGAACGAGGAATGTCTATTGAAACGGAAAGACGGTTTGGAAGTGATACAATTGGTCGCGTTGATGACTGACATAGGTGCAGAATAAAATTCCAGATGACAACATTTTAATTTCCTGCAACACAAGGTTATGATCAATTGTAGGTGACTGGCTTTTGTGATAAAGTTGCTTTAAGCCAAGCCAAGCCCTGAATTGCCCCTGATTTGCAAATGGTTCTGTGCAGTGTCCTGTTGAGCACTTACTGCAAGAAGACAGAGCAGGAGGAAACCAAGATATCACCGTTAAATATTTACGTTGCCTCCCACAGTGTGCTCAGGCATGACATACAAGCTGAATACGGCATTAACTGCAGCCATATTTCTCTCACACACGCCGCCGAGTGAACTTCTTCAGGCAGCAAATGGATATAAATATGAAAAGAATGAGATGTTGAAGGAACAAGAGTCCTTTGTGATGGGGCGCTTGAAAAATTGATGCAGCTCTCAGAGCTAGAAAGCTGGGTTTCTACTTTGAGTGGTCCTGAGCTGAGTAGTTTGAGAGCAGGAGTCTGCCAACAGGATGGACACCCATTGATGTCCAACTCACAGCACGTTGATTGGACAACTTACAATTTTGAGAGCAATGCCTGCTTATGATCTTGTGGAATCAATTAGTCACATAAGTCTCACAAACCGGGCAGCTAACATGTCTCCCTAACACGACAGCAATGAGGATTAAGTCAACTATAAGAGAAACAATAATAAGAGTATTATAAATGCAAGACTATCTGCTGTTAGGGCTGTGCACATGACAGCACTTCCTCCACTTTCTCCCTCATCTACCCCAAATGTGCAAAACAGGCTCCAGTCAACAACATGAATAATGCAGTTCTCCTCAAGAGTCCTGCTGAAGCACGTCAGCCTGCGTGACTGAGAACTGAACCACTCATTTCCTTGGCTGGGAAACACAATACTGCATTCGCCGAAAAAACAGAGCTCTTCTCTGATCTGTCACTCTGCTGGGCTTCCGATTCACATGCAGGGTTCTGTGATGCAAAAAAAAGCCTGCTTGGCTCAGTTGCAGATAAGATGAAATCATGTCAGTGAACATGGTTTAAGACACAGAAGCAAGTGAAATAATGTCTTATAATAACCTTCCTTTACCGGAAGCTATCTTAAATGAGACTGTCTGCAGGAGAGAGGTACGGTAATGGCTTGAGAGTATGATACACACTTAAGACAAGGGATTGAGATGGACTGATCTGTTGCTCATGGGAGGATAAACTGACAAAAAAGCAAGCTGATTATTCAGAGATTAAGATATTTGCATGAAAATACGAGATGAGCCACAGACTCAGCTTAGCATAAAGGAGGGCAGGGGTGAAGATTAAAATGTGCAAGTAGATGAAAACAATGACTAATGGGGCAGGGAAATGAACGATGAAAAGCAGAGCACGCTACACTATGTATACAGACACTAATACATTGTGTTTGACGGTGCCAGAGGCCTTAAAGCACACAGAGACACACTGCTGTTAAAACTAGCAGATGGACAAACAGAGAAGCCTGCTTCTGGAGCATTGAGGCCATTGAGGCAGATGAGTGACTTCATCCCGAGCTCTCAAGTTGTCAGCAGCACCTCACCCCACTTGGCAATGACTTATGCGCTCATTAGGGGAGCCTCACCACCAGCACAGAGGCTGATTACTGCAGAGCAAACAGAGCCAAGTAACAGACTAACCTCAAGAGAGGGAGGGAAAAACACAAATTGATCAAGCAATAAAGTCTCAGATGTGTAGATCACTGTGTGAGTTAATTATAGCACTAATGCTTGTAGATATTCCAATCTCTGGATGTGCCACAAAAGAGCTATCAGCAGATACTGCATCAATAGCATTATTATATTATTAGGACTGAAAATTATCTGAGATTTTGGCTATTGGATGATTGTAATACAGCCCATTTTCTTAACTAACTAAATGATACACTTTTCTGCACTTATTTTTTAAAAATCTGGTCTGACATCAGGTTTTTTTTGGGCTGCATTCAGACGCCTTTCACCGCTATTTAAACAACTGACACAAGGGAAAATTGGTTTGATTTCTTTTGGAAACATGGGGGATAACATACTGAGTAACTTGACAAGACAAGCACACCCCTAAAAATTAGCAAAATGTGACAAAAAAGTCCTGAAAATATCATGAGATTATCAAAACATAGGGAAAAATGTCAAGAAAATTATATTCATAGCTTTTGTAAGACATTATTATTAGCAGTAGTGGTAGTAGGCTAGTAGTATTATAGATATTAGATTATTAGTACTTTCTTATGATATTATTTTTCATGCTATTTTTTCACTTAATTTAAGGTAATTTCCTTCTAACTTTTTTTTTTCAAATGTTCTTGTTTGTTTTTGTTTATTTCATACAATGTTTTGTATGCAAGTTGTGGGCCATTTCTTGTTAAATTTTTTGTCGCTCTCTTTCCATGTTTTTGAGAGAAATCAAGACAATTTGCTCAGTGAAATGACGCACCCCAAGTTTCTCATAAATACTACAGTATCTTTTGTCATACAAAATATTAGGTTACACTATCTACAACGAGGTTTAGAGTCAAATACATAACAGTAGTGTTGTCAATAAAGAATAAGAATGAGGTTGCTGTCACTTTTTGACGTTTGACACCGCACACCTCGATGAGTGCAGCGCAATGCAACGGCCTCAGATGGGCAAAGTTTCCAACTACTGTGGCCACTTGATATTGTCACTGGAAAAGCTACAAAATAACTGTTAAAGCATACGTATTTGTTTTGAAAAACTAACTCTTCAAACAGCACATTAATGTAGCCGCAAAACTTGGCTACTTCTCTCGTTGAAGACACACAACGAGTCAGCTACACACGCAAGCTAGCAGCAAGATCGTATGTCATGTGGTGACTGTCGGAATCTAGCTAGCTTGGCGTGCTAATGCTAGCTAGCCACAAAATTTCGTACCAAGTATGAGGAAACACTGATTTTCACAAAGCAGGTGGCCTGAAAAAGCAAGCTGGTACGCGCAGTTATCAGTCACTGTAATTGCGTAACAATACAATAAGCACATAAACACAAATTTACTAGAAAATAAAATGGAGTTTACCAACTGCGCTCCCAACTACAATGCTAACTAGCTGAGTAGCTTAGCATTTACCTTGTCGGAGTCGAGCTCGGGGTCAGCTTGGCTCAGTCTGTACAGAAATGATTTTGGATCTCGACACAGCGTCTGTCTCGTTGTTAAAAAATAGGTTCCCCCGACGTTCAGTCGAATCCATTTCGATGCCCCGACACCGGCAGAAGTGTTTCTCTCCGCCGGAGAATGGGCCAAACATCTCCGGTGAACGGAGCTGCTCGTCTCGGAGCTGTTCTCTGCCATCCCTCTCCTCTTCTCCTCCGCCCTCGCCTCGGCTGTGTGCGGCTGACAGGAAATGTCTAAGCTGCAGCCACTAACTTGGAGTCCACGATTCATGCAAAGCAGAAATGCCAGCGCCTCAGCCACTCCTACCAACCCACTCTACCAACACTGACAGACACTTGTATAAATTATTCCAGAGAAAAGAGGTCCTCCCCAGCTTGATCCACCTCAACGTGGATCTCTTTATACTGGGAGCCCGCGTTGTGCTGAATACTGCTCCCCCGTCGGTATGTGTTTCTCCTTACTTTAACCTGACCCGAACCCTCTAAGGGACTGTGATTTATTTATTAGAGGAGGGGGGTGGCCGTGTGTGACTTTTTAAAAAAACAAACAAAAAAAAAACAAAAAACTTGACCCTCCCTGAAGTAATAAGTGTTTTTCCTAAACAATCACCCTCCCTCTACCATAAATAACTTTTTTTTTTGTATTTACACAAAATCAGCAGTGAAACCCATGTTGTCATTATATAAACAAACCCTAAAAATATTAGTTCAGAAGCCAATGAAATGGCACCATTGCAAAATTCAACAGAATCTTTTTAACTTTGATAATTTGGTAATATTTAATTTATAATATGGATCTGATTGAGTGTGTGAATGAACTTGCCCCAGAACTAATCAGTTAAATGATTAAAAAAAAGAACTTCAAATATAACCCTTGTCCCAATTAGATACCCACTCCTTCTTACTACCCTGGTGTAGCTACTGCTTTTGACAAATAAAGGCCTGACTCAATCAGAGGCCCAGGTCATCATGCAGTTCATTTTGATATTAGATTTTTGGATGTATAAAACCAGGTTGTTACCCACTGGAGCTAATGGCAGTTAGCTGCTTGGATCGCATACAAATAGAAATGTTTAAATTTTACCAATACATGCTACACACATGGTTAGCTTGTTAAGATTCTGCACGACTCAACCATTCAGTTCATTTTACTGAAACCATGAGCACCGGAGAATACAGTAATACCAGCATAGTGAACAAGAGCAATGCAAAAAAAAAAGGAATTATATGAACAGTGACTGTATCTACTGTATATAATACACTAAATATGAATGAGTCACTCATACAACCCCTAGTCCAAACTATCCCTGTAATGTTCAAAGTGGTCCTTTAACATACTCAAGACCAGATTAGATTCTCTCCTGGGATGTTTGCAATGAAGCGTGTATCAAAGTAATTTCCACGACACAAAAACACTGATAACGGGCCGGTACTTTATTTACATGCTGCAAAATGTGAGATGCCATTGCCACTGAATGCTGCTGCTTTCACTGTGTCATGACTGTGGTTGTTAACAGAAGACAGGACACGTGGCTTTATTTGTATGCCTAAATCCCTACATGCTTTAATTACTGGACTACCAAGCATTAAGTGGAAAATTCATCATTCAACATCTACTGACCTAGCGCACAAATAATCAGAGAGAGAATGAACAGATTCATTAAATTATCAGAATATGATTAAATCACTGAGCAAATAGAAAATGTATGATATAGTAAGAAAAAAGCTGTAAAATATTATAGTTTACAATAATTATTCACATTCAAAGGCTTTACATCTCAATACATACACAACATGGCCCCTGAACATGACTTCAATCCAAATATGATTCATATATTAGAATTTAAATAACACAGAATGAACTAGAGGCTAAACAATAGCCATCAAATAACCTTATACAAGAATAAAAATACAAAAACTGTATCCTAATATCATTGCATTACTTGCTTCAGATTTTAATAATACATCATCTGTACATCACAGTTCTAGTCAGTTACAAGCCAGGTAGAGTTTTCCATACACAATGTAACCGACTGCCATCGACTTGATTCGAACAATTTTTCTAACTAGAGGAAAAACACTTCTCTGGTGTTTTCCTCAACTTTATAGACAGATACAGCAATTTCATCGGTTATTTGGATCAGATAGATATCTTTTAACTGACATCCAACCACATCGAGCCCCGGGCCCCAGGGCCAGAGGGTCCTATTCACCTATACTCCAGTCACACACTGCACACACAGACTCAGCTGAAGGAAGAGGACCTTTGGAAAGGACCTTAAGGTATTATGTCAAAAATTAAAAGCATTATGATAATACATATTGCTAAAACAAGAGCACAAGTTAAATCAATCGCTTTAATTTCTATTGGGCCAAACGTCAGAATGAAAACAAAACAAAAAAAAAAAAGATGGGCTAAATGAGCCCGATGAGGCAGTTCTGCCATCTTGTCCGGGGGACAACAGCTTTACTGTGATTGCTTCGGAGAATGATAGTATGTGTATGTATCACTGTTGATGAAGGTTTTCTGTTCAGCATGGGGTGGTCAGCACATAAGATTTAGTTTTCAATAGGACGTACTTAAGGTGAGCCGACTATCCCACCGAAAAAAAGAAATTGAAGAACTCACACCACAAAGAAATAGCCAGTGAATGGTACAGAACAGCCAAATCATCCAATAATATTCGCTATGGTTGCCAATGCAGTCAAAAATACCCACCTTTAAACTTGAATAAACTATATCTCCAGTGCCCTGGGAGAGAGAAGCGGACAAGGCTGAGCTACAAAACTGGCCATGCAGGAAAGATAAGCAAGTTATGATTAGGAAGTACAAGCTAGTGGCATGTTTACCCGCCCCCTGTTAGCAATACATCCTCAGTAACAGCTATGGAAGGCTCACACTTATACAGAGACTGATTCAGACCCATGTCTCACTGCAGACCGGCACTCTGCTTTGTTACATCGAGACCTTAATTGGACTGCAATAAGCAAGTACCAAGAGACTTAAAAACAAAACAAAACAAAACAAACTCAAATATCGTGGGAACATTTGGGCTCTGACAAAAATATAGGATTTGAGTTTGGTAAACGTGTGAGACTGAATCAGCTTACAGTATCTGTTACAACTATGGAGTATATGCTCTAGAAGTGGGGCCTGACTACAGCTTGCACGTACGATGTAGGATTAGGATATGGTTTAATTAAGATATCAGGATAGGCTCCGATTCACAAAAGCTAAGATTTTGTGTTATGCTATCATTGAAGCAGGAAACCAGTCCTTGCGTTTGAGATAGTCCTAGCGGTACCCAAGCTTGTGTCGCTCTACAGGACAAGCTTGCCCCTCTCTTCCCCCCCTGCAGAATGTACAAAAAGCAGATGTGCATGGTGGCAGTCTTATCATCCATACATGGAAAAATGCAATAGAAGCCTCACAGAGAGCACAAAGAACAAGCAAAGCAACCCTGAATCCAAAGTTGTATTTTTCCCATGGTTCTACTCAGGAAAACAAACAAGGTCTAGATGCCAGCGTCTCTAAGAGTTTGTTTACATTGCGGTGATGAAGGGCACTAAAGAGGGTGTTACTCTGCTCAGTGATTGGCCTCAGAGCTAAAGAGGAGTGGCCACAGGAGGAACTGTGCTCCTATAGGCCAGGGTTTTGGTGCTTTTGATAGATCTTTCTCCACACTTCCTGGATCTTCTTGCACCATCTGTCAGCATTTCCGCTGGGGTCCATCAAATAGTATGTTCGGTTAGGCTGCACAGGAAAGAAGAAAAAAAAAAAGAAATTAAAAAGTTAACCACATATAAGGAGACATTCTAATCAGAGGGCAAGTACTAACATCAGGGGATCTACAGCTTCAGGCAAGTTAGATTTAAGACTCTTTAACACATTTTTGATGCCAAATTTAAGAAAAAAAAACATGAACCAACACCTGTTATGTAGGGAAAGGGACAACTTGCCCACATATTTATTGTTACATAAAACATGACTTTTTGGCCTCTTTAATGTGAAAGGCATTAGGTAAATTAAAAATATATGTTTGGGGTTTTATTATATCGATTAATTTAAGAAATCTTAATAACAATTAAGGCTTTGTTTTTTGATTAATGAATTTAATGTCCGATGAGACTTCTTTAGAATCCATGGTAACCCTGTAACAAGCAGCTGGACAGACATCAGAAATAAACAGTGTTGAGGAGTAACTAGTTACATTAACTAAATTACAAAATACATGTAATAGTTATCAGTTACAGTTGCTAAGAAAATAACATAATTAAATAATAGTCACCAATCAAAATGTTGATGATAAGAAATATATTACATATGAAAATAAAAAAGTTCAGTAAATATGTTTACATGTTGAATAAACGTTAATTCTGTTGCTTCACATCTTTTCACTGTGCAGGAATGCCTTCTTTTGGCATATTTTTGGACAACACGGGTCAGCAAAGCCTCTAAGTCAAATTTGAGTGTAACATTTATGCACTTCTGTTTATAGGTCTTTTTTGATTTATTGTCCTGTTTAAAACATTTGTTAGAAAAGTAATCTAAAAATAATCAAATAAGTAATTAAAATAGTAACATAACCTATTGCAGTCACATTTTTAACAGGGTAACTAGTCAACTGTAACCTATTAAATCTTAATAGTAACCTTCCCAACACTGGAAATAAAAAGTCATGTACCGTATGAACAAAGAAGGTTTTGAAGTTCTTGGCCTCAGGGCGTAGCTCTAGGGACCAAGGAATCTCCCCTTTCAGGACCTTGTTTACAGGATCTACGTAGTACAGGTGTGGTCCTTCAGTGAGAAGCAGCTGTCTCCGTCTAGCAAACAGACCCTGCAATGGAATGCCACACGTCTCAAGACATTAGTTCACCAACAGAGGGGGCTATTAGGCCAATGACTTTCCTCAGCATGGCAGGGAATTCCCCTTCACTTCTTACACTAGTAGTCAGCACAATATCATGGAAGGTGACTTCATTTATGCCGAGCCAACCTTAACTAGAAACCCTCTTTATTTTTTAGTTCAAAGACAGATACTGTATAGTCTATCTGGCTGAAAACTATCCACAGGGCTCGAACACATTTTCATGGCCAAAATCTAAAAACTTTTCCATGACTTTTAAGGACCCTTAACAAAATCTTCATGACCTTTCACGATGTATAACACAGACAATGCTCCATCTCAGAAACGGAGTACAATTACAAAGTAGAATTGGCCAGGGTTGCAGTGATATACTGCTTTTAAGGTATACCATGGTATTACACTTAATGGTTATTATACAGTGTACATTTACTATTCAATGAAATTGAAAAAAAAAATGCTATCAAAAAGAAAATCTCTCATGCTAATTTGCATCTCCTTTCCCTCGACTACCTTTTCACACATAACTCCATAACCAAAAAATCTCGAGTCTCGAGTTTCAACTGACATAAATGTTGTCCAACTAAAAACACTTCTATTTTCATTTGTTTAAGGCCAACTGTAACTGTAAATAGTAAAAAATAATACTACTTGTGTAATAGCCTGTACTGAGATACTTTCAAAGAGGGTTAACTTACCATGAACAAACTTGCACTGTTGCAACTTTAAGTGGGGTATAGCATAGGTATTAAAATGTTGGGATTCAACAACCAACATGTTAAATTAAACTGTCTTAACAATATTTTCTCTTATTCAAACATATCTCAAACTCTACTCAGACATACTTCCAGGTGGCCGGCACACATTCAAGGAGAGAAGGAATGCAGGAAGAAAATAAAGAAATGCACATGATGGTAAACCAAACATCACACATGGGTGCAAATTAGAGCTACATAACATCAACAGCTACTGAAAATACATTTGCAGTTATGTTACATTATGTGGATAATTATCCTCGGAATATTACTATAACAATTAATTTAATCCGATACAACAAAATCCCATGACTTATCCAAAACTTTTAAGGATTTTACCAATTACACCTTTTTTTCTTAGCTCTCTATTGCTGTACAGGGAGGTTGAAATTATGAAGAAAAAAATATACTATAAATATAACTATAAAATATAGAAGGCAGAATTTAAAATAAAAAATGAGATATTTTCTGCAATTTCAAAATTACAACACCTTAAAGATTTAAACCTGTATAGTAACTGCTATTATCTATCTGTATTTATCATTATATATTGACTGTTTGCCATTCTTGCCACACAATTGGGCAACACGCCTACTCACATATTTTTTCATTAAAAAAGAAATGACATCAATACATGAGCTATGTAATGAGTAAGATACATGAGATGGTGTGATGACAATTAAAATAACATGTAAAAAGTTGCAAAAAACAAAACAAAACAATAAATAAATCTGTAATTTTCCCAGCCATGGAAAACATGATTTTAAATTCCATGACCTTCCCAGGTTTGCCATGACCATGGGAACCTATAATAAGGTTTGGCTTAAAAAGGTTTCAACAAAAATTTATTTAAAATATATGATAAATATACATCAATAAATATAAGGTAAAAAGGTCAATTATATTGCCTAGAAGTCACAAACCTTTCGTTTATCCACTGGGCCCATCTTCAGGATCAGGTTGTTCTCCACAAACTGGTGCCTGTAAATACGCAACAGCAGATTACACCCACTCCATTTCATGATTTTTTCCCTAAACAAATTAACATTATAATCTAACTTTGTTCCAAATCTCTGGGACATGAGCAAGACTTTACTCCAAGAATGACTGAGATTTAAATTAAACAATGAACAGCAACAGTTCTAAAGCACGCAGATTAACAGGCTGACGAGGTGGAAACACTGGAGAGGGTTTACCAGGGGTTTCCAGTGGTCTGTTTGTCCAGCAATAACTGCTTCTCCTCTTCAGTGAACTGCAGGTCCAGCTCAAAAGAGTTATTGTCCAGGTCGTGGATGTACTGCTCAATGTTGCTGCTGGACCTCTGTGGGGGCGTGGATTCATGTGGCGACAGGGAGTGTGATGAGCTGGACTGGGCCACCTGCATGTTGCTGAACTGGCTCAGGAGGTCATCGTACTGAGATCAGAAATGAGACAGTGGAGAAAAGTTTTGCAGTGTTTGGCTGCAGATTTGTGGTTTGTTCAGTGTTTGGGAAAACTGATTTTTCAACAAGGTATCACACCCAAGTGTTCCCGAGTAATCCACGGCCAAAAACAAAAAGAAAGACCCGGGCCAGATGAATTAATGTGTACTGTGAGAATGTGCGCACCTCACGCATTCCTTATAGTAGGCGTACACACAGTTTTAGCTAAGATAGTTGCGAGTAATATAAGGAGATTAAATATAAGTTTAAAGGTGGAAAACAATGTCTTAAGGTTGTTTGCAAACCTCACTGATTTTCTTTTTTTTCCGCAGCTTACCCAGCGTTATGTAAAATGGCAAAGGTGCATTTACAAAGTTAATCTTATGAGTGATGCATTTCAGCATTATTTTTATTTGAGTTCATCTCACTGTTGGTAACGGTTTAATTTTATCATGTGAAGAAGTTTGTCAAGTTAGTTTTCACATGAGAGCTCTGAATGATTGATTGACCTTCTGACATTTAATAATAATGATGATGATTGAGATTTCAGCGCAGAAATGATTGGCAGAAATTTGATGAATTAGTGGTGTGGACCCCACAAATATCCACAGCCATGCGTATTGCCTAATGACAATTGCTTTGGCACTGTTGAAGAACCTCCCTGATGCAACGCAGTTGGTGAAATACTCTTATTTTACTGTATTTCACTCTGCCAGACAGGTTTAATGAATGGTGGAGAGGCACATGTGTAAGTATGCAAACGCATGTTTCAGGGCCTTTCTGCAGCCATTTATGAACTGTGAGCGTGGAAATAAGGCTTGTGCCCATGCACCCAGTACCATGGTAACTGAGATTTTTAGCAGAACCGAATGCACACACGTCTTCATGATTCTACCTTTAAGAATGCATATGTATATATTTCGGCCTTTGTGCATCCACACAATTTTTGTTGTGAATGTAAACAGAGTTCCGTACATCTGGCCCCTGGACTGTGATAAAATGTCTTACATTTCCATAGCAGTCCTCATCATCCTCAGACATTGCTGGCAGGTAGGGGGTGAGCTTGGGGGGTGTCTGTAGGTGTAGGTCACTCCAGTAGATGGTCTCGAAGAAGGGGTGCCGCCTCAAAGGGTCGTACCCTCCCATCTCTTCGCACCCAATCCGCTTGGAAGGGTCCAGTGACTGAGGGAAAAAACAGAGACAGATGCGACATGTGTTTCCATTTACTCGAAAAGCACTGCCCTGTAAATAACCAACACCAGCTGACCACCAAATACACAAAATTAATGTCCCCACAGATATCAGTTACAGTTTATTGTATCTTAAATATATGAGTCATGGTTCTTGATGACCTACCAAAAGCTGTCTGACAAGATCCTTGGCTTTGGGGAAGAATTTCTCTGGGAATTCATACTCCAGCTTTATTATCTTCTGGAATATTAGGTACTCGTTTCTACAGCACATGAAATACAAGAAGAATAAAAAGAGAGAGCCTTAGAGAAATGTTTGCTCGAGTAATATCACTAGAGCAAGGCTGTTTTCATGCCGAGCATTTTTTGCACTTAAATAACATTTAACAGTAATGTGCTTCAGTAACAGTAAAATATTAAAATACAACATAATCAGCTATTACCGAAGCATGAAATAATGACAAAAACTGAGTTGTGAAACCATCCCATTATTACTTACCCAGCTCTGAATGGTGGTAAACCAGCCACCAGCTGATAGATAATACATCCCAAGGCCCAGAGGTCAGAGCTTAACATGGAAAAAATATAAAAGAAGAATATTACAAATGTGATACCACCCTTATCTGACAAACATGTAAACAAAACAAAGACTAGAGTAAGTATCAGCTGTATGATGACCGAACCTCATACCTCTTGCAGGCAGATTTCTCTGTTAGCAGCTCTGGAGACACATACTGCGCTGTCCCAACAAAGGAGTTTGCTCTCGCTGCCAAACAATGCAAAAAATGGTAAAAACACGAGTAACTTCATACTGCTCACAGAAAGTAAACCCCTACATGTGTATCACTAATACAATTGTTATACTTTACACAGAGAAGTACAAGCAAAATCGGGATTGTGGTTGTACCTTGTTTACTGTCTGATGATAACTGTTTTGCCGTCCCAAAATCTGTTATCTGAATGTGCATATCTTCACTCAGAAGAATATTCTCTGGTTTGAGATCTCTGAAATAAGACAAACCAGTTGTAATTTAAGGGAAAACAAACACTAAACAGGATCTGAAAATCATATAACAAAAAAGGCAAAAATATATAAAACAAACAGAAAGTCTTACCTGTGTATTATCCCCTTATTGTGTAAGTATTCTAGAGCACAAACTATTTCAGCTGAGTAGAATCTAGTACAGGTCTCATCAAAAGAACCAATTTTGCGAATGTATTTCAGGAGCTCTCCATTCTTTGCGTAGCTGAGACCAAAATCTATGAAAAGCTAGTTAAGGAGCACTGTGACTGTTAGAAATCAATTGTTAAAAAACACCACGTATGAGTTGACACATAAAAAACAAAACAGCTGTCGAGATGTTAATATGACACATGCCTTGACAAACTTGTTGAAGGATACACAACTTCTCATCATCTTGAAATGTGAAGTAGAGCTTGACGAAGAATGGGTGATCTAGATTTGACATCAAATCCCTTTCTCTTTTCACGTACTGGGTTTTGTTCTCCTTCATAATATGGCGCTTCTCTAAAATCTTAACTGGAAAACAGAAAAGAAAAGTTAAGGATATAATCGTAAAAATACAACCAGCAACATTTTAATCTTGATAATAAAGTGTAATTCATGTCATTCACCAAAAGCTAGTGCATTAATACTTACTTGCATATTCTTTCCCTGTTACCTGCTCTCTTGCCAGGACAACCTTAAGATAAAAGAACAGAAAAAGAAAATAACATCACAGCATGTTAGTTTCTTGTCAGACTTGTAAGCAAATCTTGTAACTCTTAGGGCCTGTTTTGCCAATTCCCCTCAAATGAACTCAGGATGACTCATCCAAGTACATTAATCAAAAGAATGCTAGCATGTAGCAACATCTACCCAGGTATAATTCAAAAGCTAAGTGGAATGCAAGTTACATACCGTTGAGAAGGAGCCCTCTCCCAGTATCTTGCCAAATTTGAAGTCCTCTGCCTTCTTCTTGCGTGGCTGAGTGGCTTGGACGGCCGGCTGTGTGCGGAGGTCTGAGCCCTGGCTGCTGGCAGACGCTCCTACAGCACGGGCCTCTGAGGCTGAGCCCTCCATGCTGGGACAGTGGCTACTGCTTGCGCCTGGGATAGCAAGTGGCGAGCAGGAGTCAGGGTGGTTTCTTACCATTGATGGATGCGAGCAGGAACAGATGACAACGCTGGGCTGAATGGGCACAACATCATACTGGAACAGGAGAGGGAACATTGAAAATATATCAGTTAGCAGGGTGAAATCTGTATTTTAAAAAGCCACGTCTTCTTGTGGTTTAAATAGATCATCATGCATCTCTTGAGAATTATGTGAGACCAAGTCTCTAACTGTCAAATTTACCTTTTAATGTGGTCAAAAACTACTACTAAAAATGTGTGAATCATACCTTCATTGTGAGTAACAATCAGTATGGTAGCAACCTTAGGCCAACCATATCTAGCAACGAGAAATGCTAGGAACACATAACAATATAATGATAACAACAACAGTGAGAACTTCCTCCAATATCGATTTGCATTAAAAAAAAAAAATGTTTATGGACAAGGTCATGTTTTGCTGTTCAGTTGTTGTCATTTGAACTGGGAATTTCCCCCATAGTTTTGTGAGCAAACAGATTTTAAAATTGCTTGCATCATAATTTATTTTTTGAAATCCTCCTTAAAGATTTAACAAAATAGGCATATAGCACAAAAAAAGAGATATGTGGATCTGTTCATATCAATAAATACAGTTTGTTAAATTCGATTTGTTGCATTTCTGGTCCGTCAGACTGTATTATTGAAATCAAAATAATGTCTTACAAAACAAGCAATCACCCAACCTATTCTAGCAAATATATATCCAAGACTAGATGGGATGGGGCTTAGAGGATATGGACAATTATATTAAAAAGGTTGCCAACTTAAATTAACTGCATCTAAAACTCTAGGTAGTATATCATAACTTAAACAATTTAAAGTGAGACCACTTGAGGAGCAAAGTCTAAAATTAATAAGGACAGTAAACGACTATTGGAGAAGCCGCTTATGATCCTGGTGGTCCCCCCTCCAGTTAAAGTTGTAAAAGCTATATCAAAGTTACTGCTTTCATGTGACAACTGCACTAAATATAACAAATGTGTATGCACATGATCAAATTGACATGGTAGCTAGCACAAACAAACACTGATGAGAAACCCAGCAAATGACTGGCTAGTTAACATAAGTTAGTTTCGATCTTCATTTCAAACATGCCAAATAAAATGGGGGAATAAAATAAATATAAGTAAGAAATACAACACCAGAATGTCCACTGAGCATATTCAGTAAACAACATAAGTGTTTTATGTCCTACAAGAGTAGGAGGAAGGGAATACTGATCAGATCATATCCCCTTTTTCAATTTTAATTTTTTTTAATTAAACATAATTGTACTCCCAATTTCTGCCTCAATATTCACCTTACATACCACTATCAAATCAAGCAAGAACTAAGACAAAACATGAACAGATCAATCGAAATAAACACACGCACACATTACAGAACAAAAACACACATCAATACAAATAAAGTCACACTATCAAAAGCAACCTATCTATCTTCTGTTCTCTCTTACTATGCCCATTTTAACTTTGATGTGTTGTTTTTAAAAACGTGTTTAAATTCGTTAAATATTCTACATCTTTTCAATTCCACTCTACAGCTGTTCTATAAATTAACCCCTTTGGCTGTAATACAATGCTATTTTGCATTAGTACTCACTGTTTCTTGAACATAAAAATTACCCCTCAAATCATGCAGATTTCCTTTCATTTGAAACAACTTTTGTATATGAGTAGTAGTTGAGTTTTTAACTTTGTACAGGATTTGAACCGTTTTAAATTACTTTAACTTGAGTTCTTTTAATTTAGTTTTTTTTTTTTTTTTTAAGTGGGTTTATCAAATTAAAAGCACTCAAATTCATAGATCTGATTGATGAAGACTCATAGATAACATGCAGTGTCAGACTGTGCTTTCTAACAAACAGTTGGGTGTTTGGTGCCTGTACCAATGTTAGTTATTTTTAACTGTAACATTTAGTGCAGATGTTGTTCAGCTTACAACTCAGTTAGAACAGTTGGCCTAGCTTCTTCTCATTCAAAACCAAGGTGTGGCCATTTAGCTGCCTTATCCGGACTTCACTGTAAGATTGCCAACTGGTCATACAACTATCTACTGACCAATTTATATAAGTCAACCATGTAATGGTTGATAGAAAACGTCAGCTAACGTTAACATAAGCCTGAGTACTTGGGCAACAGCAGGCCTGTGTGAACTTTCTGTGCTAACTAACGCCTGCTAGCAAGCTAACGTTAGCTCCTGCTGCCTTGTCAAATAATGCCGGCCATCACTGACAGCGAGTTATAAACTTAACGCTAACAGCCAGTCAATTAGCTAACGTTAGCAAGCCAGGTAACATGAGTAACTTCAAAACCTTACACCATTTTCACGTAACGGTGCTGGACGACGTTTAAAGTTAGTGTGCCGACATTACTAACAAAATCTGAAGTTTAATGGGTTGACAATC